>NC_061148.1:6032951-6334599 GCF_905220365.1 Vanessa cardui
TAAATCCTTCTTGGGCCAAGGAATCCGTCTCTATAATAAAATTCCGCAGACATTTTTAACTTTGCCGTTTCGTAAATTCAAATCGTTTTTAAAAAATACATTGGTAAAAAAGCATATTATTCAATACAAGATTTTATAGATGATAAAAAAGCGTGGAGTTAATACCTGTTGACTTCCAAGCAGGATATATTAATTTAAATAATTGTATTAACTAACATGACTTTGTATTTTTTCAATGATAAAAATAGTAACTACTGAGTTTCTAACCGGTTCTTCTCAGTAGAATTTACTTTCCGAACCGCTGGTAGGTTCACTTAATTGTAAAATAACGATTCAAAAGTTCTTGTAAAAGCCTGTTTGTATAAAGTTTATTTTGATTGATTGATTGATTCATTGAATAATGTACGTTTCTCTCCACAGCCGCGATAATCAAAGGTAATCACACTAATTGTGCCCAATTCGCCAATTCCAACCGTCTGAATTGGCTGTTCTCGAGACTCGGCTCCCAGGCTTCTGGTGAGGGAACCGGAATGCTGGATGTACTGCACTGTGTGCTCATCGACTCGCCTGAAGCTTTGAACATGATGAGGGTGAGTGTGAAGACTTTTAATATTATAATACAAGATTTAGAAGTCATTTACATATCATTTACATTTCTTATTAATAACTTAGATTGAGTAAATTTAAAGCTATTTTGATAAGTACGCTTTAAAAGAGTATTTGTATATATGCAAACACAATTATAGTATTTGTACTACCATTAAATACATTCTTTAAATTTTCATATATGTTCTTTGTTGGTAGAGTTAATAAAGAAGATAAAGTTAAAACTTCACTCTACTTTCTTGCTTGATTCTCGACACGCTAACAGTTTGAGGATATCTTTTATTTGGATAAGAGATATTACCCTTTCACTTCCACATCTATACTCTATTTCAACTATAAGAGAAGAAAAGCCAAATAAATATTTAACAACAAATTGATGCGATATCTTTGGACAAGACCTTAATTAATCTGTGATATTCTTTTTTAAACATCGACGAAACTGTTATTGGAATTTAGCTATCAAATTAAAGTAAAATTGAAGTGGATAAGTAGATTTTATAAATGATGTTTATTATAAGCAAATCGCATCAAATATGTAGATCTAATGTTTGTTTACGTTTTGTCCTATTTCCCCTGGAATAGCTTATAATTATGTTAGAGTCGAGATGGCCCAGTGGTTAGAACTCGTGCATCTTAACCGATGATTGCGGGTTCAAACCCAGGCAAGCACCGCTGTTTCATGTGCTTAATTTGTCTTTATCGGTGAAGGAAAACATCGTGAGGAAACCTGCATGTGACAAATTTCATAGAAATTCTGCCACATGTGCATTCCACCAACCCGCATTTGAACAGCGTGGTGGAATATGTTCCAAAATCTTCTCCTCAAAGGGAGATGAGGCCTTTAGCCCAGCAGAGGGAATTTACAGGCTGTTGTTGTATGTTAGTTATTTATAGACTCCTTCCCACTCTTTGAGAAAATAGGCAAATAATAAATGTTTATTATTAATTGACGGAATATTTCTTTTACTTTTACAATAATCAATTCCATTTTATTCAACCATGAACCGAGGCGTGGAATGGCCGAAACATAGAGGCGAGACTTTCCATTCATTTTGCTAGAAATGTTCAGCTTGAACTAGCTCTTTTCCATACTAGTTTTTATCAGTGGTACCATCTCGTCATCATTACCAGTCAGCGATGCTTATGCTTGTGCTTGTATGCCAGTATAAATGAGCATATCAATTACGATAGCTGAACTATCTACAAAAATGTTTCAGTAGATTTTTTTTGAATGAGTTAAAAAGATAGATAAATATTTATGAAACGATTGGCAAAATTGTAGTAAATGATTGGTACCTCAAAACATATATCTGATGATAAATTTTTCCAGGATGAACACATCAAAGTCATCATATCGCTTCTGGAGAAGCACGGTCGAGACCCGAAAGTTCTGGATGTACTGTGTTCCCTCTGCGTCGGTAACGGCGTCGCTGTTAGGTCTTCGCAAAACAACATCTGTGACTATCTCCTGCCTGGGAAGAATCTGCTCTTGCAAACTCAGCTTGTGGACCACGTGTCGAGGTAAATGTTTAAAAATGTAATCCTCATTCATTGTAATCACATTTTTCAAAAGCGCCTGGCTATTCTACAAATTTTATTTTTTATTCTAAAACGTCTAAACGTCTAAAGTTTCAGAGTTAAGCCAGTCAGGGATACTTGATATTTATAATAATTATAATACTTTATTATGTGTACCTATTCTACGCTCATCAAATTAGCGTATGGCTGTTGGAAGTCACTTCTAACGGAATATAACTGCAGGCCTTTTTTATATACATTGAAGGATCTGATCTGTTTCATAAACGACAGGTTCTTACAAATTCAGTAACATAAATAAATTTGATTAATGAAAAATGCGATTTTGTAGGCAGATTTTAATTAATAAAAATTCGTTATCAAAATGAGAGATATTGAGAAAACTCTTCCTGTGAAGATAAAACTTATGTCAAAGAAAAAGAGAACAATATTCTTTTAGTATATATTTTTGTAACATATTTGTCAATTTTTGTTGTTTTTAGTGTGCGTCCTAACATTTTCGTGGGCCGAGTTGAAGGATCAGCGGTGTATCAGAAGTGGTACTTCGAAGTGACCATGGACCATATTGAGAAAACTACCCACATGATGCCGCATTTGAGAATCGGATGGGCCAATACTACTGGGTAAGAAGTATTTTCAGCCAGTTCTACTCTGATATAAGCTGAACTTTGTCTTATATTTAAAAAAAAAAAAAATCTGACAAAGAATATACCTATCTTTCCTAGGTATGTCCCGTATCCGGGAGGCGGTGAAAAGTGGGGCGGTAATGGAGTGGGAGATGATCTTTCCTCGTACGGTTTTGATGGAGCTTTCCTCTGGTCCGGAGGTAGAAAAACGCCCGTTAATAGAACTCACGCGGAAGAACCATTTATTCGGAAAGGTAAACTTTATTTGACCTCCTCATCTCTTGATCAAACGCGAAAAAAGAACTCCTTCAATATTAGCTTAGATATGGAACTAGGAATATAACATCTTAATTCCCGAGGTTAGTGGCACATTGGCGATATAAGGAATGGGTAATATATTTTATATCGCAACGTAACGTATATTATCTATGGGCAGTCGTGACAAATTCTATCAGGTGGTCCATTTGCTTGTCCAGTTACCTATATCATATAAAAAATGTCAATTAAAATGTTCCTGGTTTATTATTTTTAAAACAGACGTAAATAATTCATTAATATTTTAGGTGACGTCATCGGATGCGCGCTCGACTTGACCATTCCGCTCATCAACTTTATGTTTAACGGGATAAGGGTCACGGGTTCTTTTACCAATTTCAACTTGGAAGGCATGTTCTTCCCCGTCATCAGCTGTTCCAGCAAGTTGAGGTAAGGATACATCTTCTACTAGTAAATCAAATTATGTCATCTGATGACTTATATGCTTCTATTTATAGACTTGAAGGTCTACTTGATTATATTATTTAACGTTAAAAAAAAAATTATAAAATTCCGCAGAAATTTTTAACTTTGCCATTTCGTAAATTCAAATCGATTGTAAAAAATACCTTGGTAGAAAAAGCATATTATTCGATACAAGATTTTATAGATGATAAAAAAGCGTGGAATTAATACTTGTTGACTTCCAGGCAGGATACATTACATACATACATATATAATTGTATTTAACTAATATGATTGTACTTTTTAAATGTTGAAAAAGAGTAACTACTGACTTTCTTGCCTGTTCTTCTCGGTAGAATCTACTTTCCGAACCGGTGGTAGCTTCACTTAATTGTAAAATGAAGATTCAAAAGTGCTTATAAAAGCCTACTTGAATAAAATTTATTTTGATTTTATTTGGTTAAAAAGTCAATCTTTAAAGTACAGCTAAATTGACACTCATATCATAACAAGCTGTGCTCCTATGGAACTTGGTCATATCGCCCGCTTTTGTTTTTATGCCACAGATAATATTCCCATTTTCTTCTAGTTGTCGATTCCTCCTCGGCGGTGAACATGGACGCCTTCGATACGCAGCTCCTGAAGGATACTCTCCTCTAGTAGAATCGCTGCTGCCCCAACAGATACTGAATCTTGAACCCTGTTTCTATTTCGGAAACTTGGCCAAGAGGGCGCTCGCGGGGCCACCGCTTGTTCAAGATGATACGGCTTTCGTGCCCACACCTGTTGATACTGCTTTAGTAAGTATTTATAAACTTCATTTTGCAGAATATGCATATTATGCAACATATCTTAAAAAGCTAGATATCAGACTATTATTAGTACCCTTCATTCAGTAAAGATTAAAGATTTAATTAAATCATATGATGATTTATTTGGGGTATTTCATTGAGCAATAAATTCATTTTATTCAAAATTAATATTAATACTCTAAAGCAATTGTGTGTAATTTATATATGATTGATTATTTCCAAATTACCGCAACTTTAAATGGTCAAAATTGTAAGTAAAAGTTAGAATACTGTAACTATGTAACTCGTATCGAGAAAGGTATAGAAACACTAGAAAAAAAAAAATCTGAAATGACAAGAATTCTCTTAGAAATAGTATTGAAATAATATGTTAATTTATGAAGAGAACTTAAAATTAATTCATTTTCCAGATAACATTGCCAACTTACATCGAACAAATCAGAGACAAGCTCGCTGAGAATATTCACGAAATGTGGGCGATGAATAAGGTAAGTGGTGCTTAGTGGGCTCTGTGCAAGTTCTTCTGAGTAGCTACCACCTAAACATCGGATATTCTACCCTATTATTCTATTCTATTTAGAATTGTAACTGCACAAGGGACATAACATCTTCCAAGGTCGATGGTGCAATATAAGGAATGTTCATCATTTCTTACAGCTGTAATGTCTGTAGGTGGCGCTAACCATTAAGTTGGGCCATTCGCCCGTTTATCTAACTGTACCGTAAACCTAAAAATAATGCGTACATTTTAATAAATATGAGATAGATACCTGTTTTGGTGTTAAGGTTGATATTAGCTTGCAGGACGATCATGTTTTTAAAGAAAACCACGATATGTGTTCACTTAAACGTTGTTTATTTGCGACTGACTCAAGATTTTAACAGATCGAGTAGTACAATGATGTCATTTTGATCATGATAGAATTAGGATAGGTTCAATATTACTTGTTTGATATATTCATTTGAATTTACATACAATCTCATATAGATAATGAACTTTGACAACGTCTTGGCCTGTCCGCTGGTCATGCCCATAAAAACTTACTGAGTTTTCTTTCAAACGATCCTTAGTGTCGTCCGGTGTCTCGAGTCGGATCATCCCTCTCATTGGATAATGAGAGCGAATAAAATGCAGTTCACCTGTGTTTGCACACACACTAATGCACTATAGTACTTTTCCTTGGTGGTAGGGCTTTGTGCAAGTCCGTCTGGGTAGGTACTACCCACTCATCAGTTATTCTACCACCAAATAACAGTACTCAGTATTGTTGTGTTCCGGTTTCAAGGGTGAGTGAGCCAGTGTAACTACAGGCACAAGGGACGTAACATTTTAGTTCCCAAGGTTGGTGGCACATTGACGATGTAAGGAATAGTTAATATTTCTTACAGCGTCATTGTCTATGGGTGATGGTGACCACTTACCATTAGGTGGCCCATATGCTCGTCCGCTAATCTATACCATAAAAAAAGTAAGCCCAGCTTAGTTGATCTGCCTTAAGATTAGGACGAAATCGGTCAGGACGAATACACCATCAATACCTAAAGAAAGGTCACACGTGCGTCCGTTAGCGTTGCGCGCGCGCGTGTGTGTGTATGTATGTGTGTGCGCGTGTGTGTGTGTGTGTGTGCGTGCGTGTCGAGATGTCGGTGTGCGCAGATCGAGGCTGGCTGGAGTTACGGCGCGGCGCGCGACGACTCGCGGCGCGTGCACCCGTGCCTCGTGCCCTTCGAGCGCCTGCCGCCCGCAGAGAAGCGCTACGACGTGCAACTCGCCGTACAGACCCTCAAGTACGAACCTTCCACTGGAACCTGATACTTATTACTCTACATACTATTGATCATGCATTATAGAGCCGTGATGGCCCAGTGGTTAGAACGCGTGCATCTTAACCGATGATTGCGGGTTCAAACCCAGGCATAATTTATGTTCATAATTCATCGCATGCTCGGCGGTGAAGGAAAACATCGTGCGGAAACCTGAATTTGTCTAATTTCATAGAAATTCTGCCACATGTGAATATGGTCTCCTCAAATGGAGAGGCCTTGGCCCAGCTGTGGGATATTTAATGCGTTTTGTTGTTGTTGTTTGTTGCATGATACATTTTTAATAATGTGATTATAGGCATCTTAAATAATGTGATTAGGATTGTTCTTATGATTTACTAAACATAATCAATAAATTTGCAAGTGTCCTTAATAATATGATTAGGATTATTCTCAGTGGTATCAATTATTTGTTTGTTTTTTTATTCAGGACAATCCTCGCTCTGGGCTACTACATAAGCTTGGACAAACCACCGGCGCGTATTCGTAACGTCCGTCTTCCAAACGAACCGTTTATGCAAGTAAGTGGATATTTCCTATCATCTCATTTAAGATCAATTATATTTTCAGATTTTTCAGATCTGTTTCAGTTGTTATAATGATATTAATTGTGATGTTGAAATAATGATATGACCTTACTCGTTATTTTACAAAAAAACTGAAATTAAATGGTTTCTTCTTAGTCAAACGGCTACAAACCAGCTCCGCTGGATCTAAGTGCTGTTACCCTGACACCGAAGATGGACGAGCTCGTGGACCAACTGGCTGAAAACACGCACAACCTATGGGCCAGAGAACGTATTCAGCAGGGCTGGACCTACGGTCTCAATGAGGTAGATTTTAATTAATTCAAGCTAAATTTTAAACACCGATTTTGTTTCTGAAAACCGCCTCGAAATTTGGTACCAAATTCGATATAACATTTAATTTATAAGTCAACAAATGCTGCATATTTTTGCAAGTTGATGAAATGTGTCTAAATAATAATATCTTAAGAAATAGTTTAAAATTATTTAGATTAATAAAATATTAAGCATGTCAAATAAATTAATGTCATTATTAATTAAAAGTTAACATTATTCAATAAACATTTTAATACAAGCGAGAGTGTGCACAGATTTGTGCACTATAATATCTCCTGCCTATTTTTTTTGGTTATCACGCAACACTATAAAGTATTATGTTATATTGTATATTTGTTTATTTAATTTAGTAGTCTTAGTATTGGCAAATCATTAAAAAAAATTGTATCCTAAAGGTGGCAGCATGTTGACTAAATACCATGAACAGTAGCCCATATCAAAGAGTCGTATCTTTCATGAAATCACATATTAATAATTTATTTTTCCGCCTTAGTGCTTTCGTAGATAGAGTCGAGATCATCGAGAAAGTTCTAGATCCAACTGCTGTGACTCTCACATTTAATATTTGCTGTATTTATTAGGTGTGAGGGTCACAGCTAGCTGTGTCTGGAATACCACACAGAAGAATCAAGAGAAGAACATATCCTTTTACCATTCTATGTTTAGAACACGTGCATCTTAACCGATGATTACGAGTTCAAACCCAGGCAAGCACCATTATATAAATGTGCTTAATTTGTGTTTATAATTCACCTCGTGCTCGGCGGCGAAGGAAAACATCGTGAGGAAACCTGTATGTGTCTAAATTCATCGAAATTCTGCCATATTTGCATTCCACCAACCCGCATTGGAACAGCGTGTTGGAATATGTTCCAAACCCTCTCCCTAATGGAAGAAGAGGCCTTATCCCATCAGTGGGAAATTTACAGGCTGTTACTTTTACATCACATGTTCGAAGCACTTAATTTTTTAAAAGATTTCATTTTACAAGTTTAAATAATCGAATATTAATCTTCAGGATTCAGACATGCACAGATCACCACATCTCGTACCCTATCCGAAAGTCGACGATGCAATTAAAAAAGCAAACAGAGATACTGCATCTGAAACCGTTCGAACTCTTCTCGTTTACGGATACAACCTCGATCCACCGACTGGAGAACAACACGAAGGTATGTGTACAGCTTTTTTTATGACATAGATAGCTGGACGAGCAAATGGTCCCCCTGCTGGTAAATGGTCACCACTATCTACTGATAACAGCGCTGTAAGAAATATTAATCATTCCTTACATCGCCAATTCGCCACAAATCTTGGGAGCTAAGGTGTTATGTTCCATGTATCTAGTCAAACTGGCTCACTCACCCTTCAAACCAGAATTTACTCACCCTTCAAACCAGAATACAACAATACTGAGTACTGCTCTGGTGGTCGAATAACTGATGAGTGGGTATACCATACCTACCCAGGCGGGTTTGCACAAAGCCCTACTACCATGGTTAAATCAATCATAAATATCGTCAAAATAAATTTCCATACTATCTTAAATGATATTGATTTTGTGTATTTTTTATAAATAAAATAATAACGATTACTATTAAACAAAAAAATAAATAAACTGGTGTTGTTCAATTTTATAAAAATACAATTAAAAAAATATATTTCCAAGCTGATCCTTCGAGCCGGATATTTATAAAGTATTATTAAAAGCTAAAATATCTTTTGCAGCTTTATTAGCTGAAGCATCAAAGCAGAAACAAGCAGATTTCAGAACATACAGAGCTGAGAAAAACTACGCGGTCAGTTCGGGAAAATGGTATTTCGAATTTGAAATCCTCACTGCCGGCCCTATGAGGGTAAGTAATATAGAATATTTAATCATAACAAACATGTTTATTGAAATAAATAATAATAAATAAATATTGACAACATCACATACATTACTCTGATCCCAATGTATCTAAAGTGTCATGAAAATTAGAAGTAACAACGGTACTACAAACACCCAGAACCAAAAAACATAAAAAAAAACAGAAAAGTAATGAACTGTTCTACATTGACTCGGCTGGGAATCGAACCTGGTAAAGTGGTGTACATAGCTATGGCTATTTGACATTGCGAAAAATAAACTGTCAATTATTGTAATCAGCATATATTGTGAGTTTAAGAATGATTATTTATTAACAAAAGTTGAAAATAATACTTAATTTATTCAAAAATCCATAAATAAAAATGCATTCTTTTTAAACGTTTGTCACGTGACACAAAAAGCGCTCCTGATTAGACGGGCTTATAATTAAGTCACTTCCTTGTTAACCTTGCGTGCCTACTATATGAACCACAGATTAAAATACAGGAAAGTGACGTCACCGAACCCATTGCAGCGCCATATTGTACAAGTAGCGTTTTCGCGTGCTATTTAAATATGGAATTTTTAATATGATATCTTTCGGCAAATATGTTATATAAATAGAAAAATCAACATTTACTGGATTCCTTAACTTCAACTAAATAATATAAAATGTATTTTAAAAACCAGTCAAATAGCCTATTAAGACACATTCCTTCCACCTGGCTGTCTAAAGAAATTAAAGTTTTAGTATTTAACACTAATTATAACTAAAAATAACACTAATATTTTATACATACATATAATTAATAGCTAATTATAATTTTTTTCAGACTTTCATGTATTTCGTTTATTTCACTAATGAATATTTAATATAGCCAATTTTTTATTATATTTTTAGGTCGGGTGGGCTCACGCGGACATGGCGCCCGGTATGATGTTGGGACAAGACGAAAATTCCTGGGCCTTTGACGGTTATAACGTACGTATACAAATGTTGCATACTCAAATTTTAAATAGACTTTTCAATATAATCTAGTGCCAAGAATTATTGGCGAAGCGTTAATCAAATGTTAAAAAGTTTGATAACAACAAAAAGTTTGATTACAACAAAAAGTTTGATAACAACAAAAAGTTTGATAACAACAAAAAGTTTGATAACAACAAAAAGTTTGATTACAACAAAAAGTTTGATTACAACAGTCCTTAAAATGGCACGGTGGAACCAGTGACACGTTCGGCCAGCAGTTGAAAATCGGTGACATTGTCGCTTGCTTCTTAGACGTTCCCGATCAAACGATTAGTGAGTTACTAGGAAGTTCAGATCCTTGTCTGATAAATGGTCTTAACTAAAAAAACGGAAAAGAATATCCGTAACAAAATTTAAATATCGAACGCATGAAATAATATTGATGTTGTATTAAAACTGTAATATTTACGTTATCTGTCGTAACATTAGTGTATCTGTGTTGTGTTAGACGTTAACTTCTATCAGTATATTTGAATGGTATTCATTGAATACACGAATCATCGATTGATTTAATTCGTGCCCAACGATCCCTTATATATTTTTGAAATGGTTCTTCCAAACTTAAATTTGCCAAACGTTTTTTTTTTTTATAAAATAATTCGAAGCATTTATCAGACAAGCCCGAAAGTGTGTTATGGTTGGTGGTATTATCGAATTTTGTCGTATTGTGGTACCGTATCAGTACAATCCTTATGTTCCTCTGTATTTTGACTTACCTGTATATATTACCCAGTGTACCTAATGTTGCTATTTTCACCCTCGATCCAATAATACATTACAAACTTTAAACATTAAGAAAAGCGAATATTATAAGTAAGAAATAGATGAAACAAAAAGTATTGCACACATTTGCAACTTAATGTAAATTGGGACTTTAACTTTTAAGGAGGAAAAAGTGTACTCCGGTAGTACGGAGTCGTTTGGCAAGCAATGGGCAGTGGGGGACGTTGTAGGAGTATTCCTTGATCTCATTGACAAGACGATAAGTAAATACTGGAGAATTTTGGACTGGCAACACTTAGCTTGCTTATAGAGGCGTGGCGGGAACATTGTTTATAATTCATTCTTAAATAAATGTTAAATAACTTTAGAGAAAATAAAAATAGACAAACTAAATCAGCAATTATTATCAATTAAAACATTATTATAATTATCGACTCTAAAGATAAAGCGTTAAATTAATTAAACACACTATAGACTAATCTTTAGTCTAATGGATTATTTAAAAGTTTATTCTTAATCATATTTCGTAATAATTGACATTGTATGTATATGTCATCGTTAAATTGTAAATAAAATGAACCGTAACATATCGCTTACATTAATTTTCGGTAGATTATAATCTACCAAAACTAATTAAATTTAAACTATGAAATCTTTAATCTAACCGAAATTTCATAAACAATCGAAGATTTTTGATGTTTTATGAGTAAAATCAGCGTTCAAAATATTTTGGCTGTTTACAATCTCGCGAGATAGATAACTATCTAACGGTATTTACAATTCAACGGTGATATATATAAGTAATAATTCAATTGAATGTGTAAATGTGTTCCTGCCACTGTTAAATTCACGCCAGGCTTTTATAGCTGCTAAGCTAATCGACGAGATTACGTCTGCTTCCGATGTAATTCGATCACATCGCTTTGCTTATAAATAAAACAGAATTAGATAGTTTTTTTTTATAATTAATAATATTTTGATATCGATGAACTTTGGCACCATCGAAAGCATGATTAGATACTCAGAACACCATTGAACGCTCTATGGATAGTTCTAAGTTTGACCGAGATGCATATAAAAATATGCAAATCTATTTGAATAGATTATTTTTAAATTTTCATTAATTTCGTGACATATATTTGATGCACTTTTATTGAAAATAAATTTGTGATATACAACACTGACACATTTGCTACTAACAATTTAAAAATGGAATTGAATCCAAATTTGAAAACCGTTTTTTGTTTCCGAAAACAATTGCCTGCTGCCTTGATTATCACTAAATGTAAACCTATGGAGTATCTTAATTAATCATCGCTTGTTCAAATGTAAAGTTAACGCCATAATTGATTTCTTGTGTTGCAATTTGTTAATTTAAATGTGTTATGAATTCGTTATAGTATTAAATTGGTAGGTTCAGAAATCAAAAGTGAACTAGATTTGAAATCCATATCCATAAAGAAAAGTATTTCCATGATATGTACAGTCAGAGTAAGAAAACCTTCCTCAGTTTTCAAATTCATTCCTTTATTAAGTCTTAAACTCTTAGTACCTTTTAAATCTAAACATCAAATCATTGCGACGCAATATGTCACTCTCGATCGGTAAAGAAGATTATCGCTCATACTGAGCACACGAAAATAGATTTAGGGTGACGAACCTTTTCTTACCCCGACTATACCCTGTGTTTTTCTATGATATTCAATCTTGGATATTAATATGGGATTCCAAGTCTTGGTCACTTTTGTTTTGCTTGGTCGTTCAGGTATTTTTGAACCTTTAGTAACCTTAGACCTTTTGGTGTTTCTTTTTTTAACGCAAAAAATAATTGGGTCTATATAAAACTAAAGAAAGTTTCCAAGTTTGTAACTATGGAACAAAATTCGCTTTTTAACTTCAGGTAAGAGCATGTTTGTGTCAGAATCAATTGTACTTGAATTTTAATATTTATGTCAATTGCGTGATAGGTTTCTCTCTGAATGGAGAATTACTGATGGATGCTCTGGGTGGTGAGACTACATTTGCAGATGTACAAGGAGACAATTTCGTACCTGCTTGTACTCTTGGAGTTGGCCAAAAAGCAAGGTAAATTGCATTTATGATAGGGAACTTAACAAACAGAATTCTGTATTTGAAATAAACAAATCATGAAATTTTCCTTAAATATTTTTAATCATATTATTATTATTGCTTTTTTGCTGTATTGAATGTTTGATTTTTAGGCTTTCGTATGGTCAAGATGTAAATTCTCTGAAATATTTTACAACTTGTGGTCTTCAAGAAGGATACGAGCCTTTCTGTGTGTAAGTATTGTCATATCTATAAATGCTGTCATACAATGCCCTAAGTCTTCCACTTCACAGTTAAATTTACTGTGATTGTGATGTTTTTAGTAATATGAAACGGGATGTCACACACTGGTATACAAAGGATCAGCCAATATTCGAAAATACGGATGAAATGGCAGACACCAGAATCGATGTGACAAGGATACCTGCAGGATCCGGTAAGTGCCTATTTTATATAATACATTTCGTGCTATATGACGAAAACGTCGTAAATCCATGGACATGTCAGTTGAAATTATGCCATTCTGTAAACAAGCGTAGTGAATTAAGCTCCAAACTTTCATTACCAAAAAGGTCTTAGCTTCATTGTTAGATATTTACGAGTACTTTATTTATATCGAATTTTTATATTTTAATAAATGGTAAAAAATTATTCTTATAAGGTTCAAGAATTATTATTTAAAATACCCATATTTGTATTGATTTCAGATACTCCGCCATGTCTCAAAATATCTCATAACACATTTGAGACTATGGAAAAAGCAAATTGGGAATTCCTTCGTCTATCTTTGCCAGTAATTTGCCAAGCGGAGTTCATTGAGTAAGTATTATAGTTTTTTAATACATTTCGACCGTCAGCAGTATTTTTACTTGGTGGTAGGGCTTTGTGCAAGGTCGTCTGGGTAGGTACCAACTACCACCCAATATCAGCTAATTTACCGACAAATAACAGTACTCAGTATTGTTGTGTTCCTGTTTGAAAGGTGAGTGAGCCAGTGTAACTACAGGCACAAGGGACATAACATCTTAGTTCCCAAGGTTGGTGACACATTGACGATGTAAGGAATAGTTAATATTTCTTACAGCGTTATTGTCTATGGGTGATGGTGACCACTTACCATCAGGTGGCCCATATAGGTTGACGAGCATATGCTCGTCAACCTATAACATAAAACAAAGTATTATTCAGTGAGAACTAACTTTTTGTAGCTGGTGGATAAATGGCATTTACGTTAACATTGTTTTAGTGAAATTTTGAGATTGTGAGAAAATATGAGATTGACGTTTGAAGGACAATTATACTACAGTTAATAAGGACATAAGAGGCATAACATTTTGATTCCAATATAGACTGTAATTTACGATGGTCTTAAAACAGTTATTCCAAGTAACGAAGACTGTTAATTGTCACTAAATGCTTATTCAAACTATCCCAGTGAGTCCGAGAAAGCCCGTCGTTGGGTCGAGATAAAAGAGCGTCAACAGATCCTGATGAAGGAAGCGACTGAAGCGCAGATGCCGGCTCATATTGACCAGATCATGAGGAGTGGGTTCACCATGAACGATATTAAAGGTTCGTTACACATACCCAAAAATTTACTTAGAGAATTAAATGAAAAGTGTTATCTTGTCTCTTGTGATGTAGACTTGTTTATTACAGTACCAGTATTGAATTAGATATTGTTATATGTAGTATGTATAGTACGAAATAACTTAGATGTAGCATGAGCAAATTCAATAAAAAAATTTAACTACCGATTTATACAACCAATAGAAATAGCTCCCTATCGTATCGTCGCTATAGATTCTTGCGTCAGTTCAATTCGAGAAAGCAAGTGCAATGTAAATCGACGTGTCAAATTGACGAATATATTAGGTCATATGATGTTACGTTTGTGTAAAGATCATATTCACATAAGAAATAAATGATGATAATTTGGGATACCGTACTCAATTCGGATGTGATCGGTATTACGAATTTTGCCGATGCTACATCTAAGTTGTGTGGTACTATATCTATACATTATGTTATTTATTTATCATTCTTAAGAAATTATAAGGAATGATATATGGTTTGAATTTAGTTTGAATTTGTCATGCTTATATGTAATTATAATTTCCCTTATTCGTTAGCTTTCCTTTGTAAATAAAATGTATATTACTTTTAATTATTTTGGTTGCGCCGAACCCCTTTTAAAATATTATTTTCAACAAGCTTTTTGCCCGTGTGACCCTTTTTGTTTCTCCCTCCCCCCAAGGTCTGCACTATGACGAAAATCAAGAAGAAATGCCGACGTCAAAGTCCAAAAAACAACCTTCGAGGCCGCCGAGGAAAGGTTCCATACCCCGCGGTGTCACGATACAGAATTACAGTTTGCAACCAGGTTCTGAATGACGCTTGAAACCAAACTATCCTTCGCTTTACCCTTTTTCATTTATTTTATCTATTTCTTTAATGCCTTTCATTTGCTTTTTTATTTATTTTAGTGAAATAATCATATGGTATAATATTTTGCTACGTTGTTTAACTAAACGTTATTCTATTTCTTTTTCACATCTAGTCTTCTCTCAAATAATCTATGACGTAAATTCAGTTTGAGAACAAAATCAGTCAATTTACAAATGTTCATGCAGATATGATCACGTGACTGATTTGATTAATTATTTCTGTCAAAGAGTAAGAGCTAGCGCGCACCGGTGATTTTTGTCACGGTGACTGTTTCGTCACTCTTGTCAAGTCCGTGAATCGCTCTAACGTGCGTGCGTTACGACGCGACAATTGGGTTACATTTGTGTACGCCGACCGGCGAACAAGCCCGTGACGAAACTGTCAACGTCTTTACGTTTTTTCATAGCTATGCGCGCATTAGTGACAAATTTGTCACTCTCATTCACGTGATAATTAAAGCGTGGTAACAAATTAGTACCCAGTATTCTCTTCGCTTTCTTTTTCTGCCGAGTCTCACGAGTTCACAGAGAACCACCGTCTCTTCGAAATCCATATTGGCAAATGACACTTCGATTTCGAAAATGTTTTGTCACTGTCTCTTTTAATGAGCGCACTCCACTTTGGAAACGTGACGTGATAATGACAAACTCTTTAAAGTCACCGTGACAAAAATCACCGGTGCGCGCTAGCTCTAACAATAACCATGTTCATTCAAAAAATAATAATGGCAAATATTTTATCACATATCTGACAATAATAATGAAGCATGTTAGGCAACAATTATATTGAACCAAAAACTTTGTTTTGTAATCATACGACGGTTGGGTTCAGGTACTGTCAACGGTATGCATCGTTCAACCAGCGAAGCAGAAATGTCTAAATATGAGCTCGGAGTTCAGAGCGCAGAAGACAAGAAAGCTGATAAAAGAGGAAGATCACCTTTCAAGTAAGAATCAACTATTTTCGTTAATTTCCTAAATTTTTACGAATTTTATAAGATCCTATTAAACTGGAATCGTTCTTTAAATCGTTGCAATAATTTTAATCACAAGCTATCAATGCTGAGTTTTTCTTATATCTTAATACTTTTAAACCGCAATGAAGAAATGGTGATTAAACAAACTACGACAAAACGACCAAAATTCAAATTCTTATTTAGACATCAGGAGGAATTTTACGTTAAGTGCTTGCAAGACTTGTATAGTAACAGCCTGTAAATTTTCCACTGCTGGGATAAGGTCTCCTCTTCCGTCGTGGAGAGGGTTTGGAGCATATTCCATGAAATTAGACACATGCAGGTTTCTTCATGATGTTTTCCATCACTGCCGAGCACGAGATGGTGCTTGTCTGGGTTTGAACCCGCAATCATCGGTTAAGATGCACGTGTTCTAATCACTGGGCCACCGCAGCTCTGACTTGTATAAGTTGCTTGTCACCAAATGTAATTTATCACGAAAAAAATATTTTTAAGCTCTGTATTATTTTCCGAATGATGTTATGAAATAAATGTATCCCAACAGATTCTTCAGAAGCAAGCGCGGTGAAAGTGGTGAGCGTTCTAAGTCTCGAAAATCCAAAACACCAGATCCATTCAGCGACACCGAAGTATCTCCTGAGAGGGGAATGAAACGGCCTAACCCCCAAATAAGAATATCTCAGGTAATTTAAATTCTATTACTGTTGGTATAAAGTTCATTTTCGCTTTGAAACTCCTTATAATTTAACTTACTCCATAGAAAATTTACATAATATTTGATTTTAAGTCCCAATCTTTAATATCAATAATCTGCACATTTTATCTTCCCAATAAATTCCCCAGTTTTCAAAATAAGAGTGTCAAATAACATTCCCAAAAATGTAAATATGTGATATTTTACGTGATGTGTTCTGTTTCTAAGGCGAATCAAAGGTACAATAATACGCAGGCTAGGCCCAGTAGACCTAACCTGTACGGAAGCCAGACGGGCTTGAATGTAAGTTTACTGTGTCTGCATAATTATTGGTCTGTGTCTTTTCTAATTAATAACCTAATCTTCGGTCTTCTATAGTCTGTGTCTTCGTCTTAAATTGTGTATTGTTTTTTCTTTCCTTTAACACAACTATGACTTATGTGTATATCTTTAACACCGTAATCTTGAGGATAATATGTGATCGTATCTAAAAATTGGCTAACAAAAATATGTGCATAAAATTTGTATAAGGCAGCAGCTGACTTCATATCTTCGTTGCAACATCATCATTACTCCCTAGGAATATCTTATGTTCATGAAATTAATATCAGAGAGTATCAGACCGAAATATAATATTTTTTTAAGTGATCATTTTTATTTGTTAACTTGCATTAAAATGTTGTGTTTATAGAAAATTATTTTCCAACTATGCACTTAGATACATTACAGAGTAACAACTGATTTCTTGGCGGTCGGTAGAATCTACTTTCCGAAACTGCTTTCAGCTCTAAATTTATTTCAACATAGATTTTATGAACCTACTTGATTGAATAAAGAATATTTTGATATTTGATAACCAAAGTGTAACATTTTAAAATTTGTATTAATTGTTTCGGAAATTGTTAAGAATATTAAACATTCTTAAAACAGCTATCATTACCAATATTCGCTTGCATAAAACTTCTTTGGGGTCGTGCAGTCGTCTGACTGACACCAGCTCTTTGAAATGCTTTTGCTGGAGGATTTGATTTTCGCGGCAGTTGTTTTTGAGGCACCAAGTGCTAACGATATTGATTGACGTTCCTAACACAGAAAAGAATCTTTTGCTTCGTTGGCAATAACAACTAGATGATATCATCGTCGTCTTTTCTGTGATACGCTTTTGAGCCCGATCTTCGGATTTTCTTTTCCAAGGATTATGGGCTGGCTTTATTGAAACAATTTAAGATCATCAATCAATTTAATACAATGTCTTCCAGACCAATCTAACGGTAGCGACTCCACCACAAGAGCGCAAGCAGATGACGACGGGCGCGCTGTCAGCCGCCGCCACGGAGACGGTCGGCAACGAGATCTTCGACGCTGACTGCTTGAAACTCATCAACGAATACTTCTACGGCGTTAGGTAACAAATGTTTACAACAACAACAACAACAGCCTGTAAATTTCCTAGTGCTGGGGTAAAGCTTCCTATCCCTTTGAGGAGAAGGTTTTTGAACATATTCCACCACGCTGTTCCAGTGTGGGTTGGGGGAATACCCAAAACACTCAAAAATTAAGCACATTAATATTCATCGGTGCTTGTCTGGGTTTGAACCCGCAAGGCCATCTCGGATAATAAAACTATGGAGCCAGTTACATTCGGCTCTTTACAAATGTTTAACACTCAATAAATACTATCGTGTCATAGAAACTGTGAAACTACTTTTAATATTTATCCCATTTTAGTCTTATATACAGGGATGTGTTTAAGATGATGTAACAATTTTTTATCACCTAATAGTATATACAATCAGTAATTTTTAAAAGTTTAATTTTTATTATTTAAAATAGGTAGGCAAACTGACAAATAAGCTTACTGGAGGTAAGCGATCACCACTGTCCATACATTGGCAATAAAAGAAATGTTAAACATCCTCTGAATAAACATCTCGAATTATTTCTGTTTGATAATAAAATATGTGATGAGGTGACCGTACTTACCAAGAAGTAAAGCTGTTTAAATATTTATTATGTTTATTGTCACAGGATCTTCCCTGGTCAAGATCCAACTCACGTGTACATCGGCTGGGTGACCACGCAGTACCATTTGCACTCGAAGGACTTCAATCAGAACAAAGTTACTAAGTCTTCTGTCATAATCACTGATGATTACGACCGAGTCATTGAAAGGTAACGTCGTAATTGCTGCTAACATTACATATTTAAACTTTGATTATTAATAAATTTAACGTTAAATAACAATATTATATAAGACAGTTGACGACCTCCAAGGTCGAGTGGTGTGTACACCGGTTTGCATGGGTACGCCACTCCGAGATCCCGGATCCCGGCAGAGTCGATGTAGATTACCATTAGTTTTCTATGTTGTCTTGGGTCTGGGTGTTTGTGGTACCGTCGTTACTTCCGATTTCCATAACACAAGTGCTTTAGTTACTTACATTGGGAACAGAGTAATGTATGCAATGTTGTCTCAATATTATTTATTTATTTATATTTATTTTACAAGAATTTTAACTTGAAAATTTTCGGTTAGGGTGACCAATATCAAGTAGATGCTGGACATATTATTGTGTACAAGTGTGTATCCAAATAGGTGCACTGTCTCTCTCAATCTCATTATCCTTTGGGCGTAGGACCAACGCCTAAACGTATTATTCAGCATGTACATACTACCAAATTTAAGACTGGACACTGACTTGTCACTAAGGGTCGTTTGAAAGAAAACCCAACTCTTTATGGGCTAGATCCAGGGGTCCAACGACTTAGTCATCAGTAACTTCAAATATATGATGTGATATGATGATCATAGATGGTTGTAAAGTTAGTCACTTAGACTTTCCAACCATCTACGATATATTTTTCTAGTGTCAAATGTAAAATTGTTAAGTATTGATGGATTATAAAGAAGAAAATGACAAAATGTTCCAGCGTGAACCGTCAGTCGTGCTACATGGTGCGCGCGGACGAGCTGTACAATGAAGTGATGGCGGAGGCCACCGCCAAGGGCGCCTCGCAGGGCATGTTCATTGGTTGCTCCGTCGACACCTCCACCGGCACAGTCGCCTTCACCTGCGAGGGGAAGGACACCAGCATCAAGTTCAAGGTCAATAGCATGTCTAGCTCGAATATTTTACCACATGTTTTGATAAACTACTAACTTTTACTTGGTGGTAGGGCTTTGTGCGAGCCCGTCTGGGTAGGTACCACCCACTCATCAGTTATTCTACCGCCAAATAACAGTAGTCAGAATTGTTGTGTTCCGGTTTGAAGGGTGAGTGAGCCAGTGTAACTACAGGCACAAGGGACATAACATCTTAGTTCCCAAGGTTAGTGGCGCAGTGACGATGTAAGGAATAATTAATATTTCTCACAGCGTCATTGTCTATGGGTGATGGTGACCACTTACCATCAGGTGGCCCATATGCTCGTCCGCCAACCTATACCATAAATTTTAGATATAGATTATAGATTTATTGAATACAAAAATTTAAGAAACCATTCAAGTCTCCGAAGGGCATTAGAAATATATAGATTCTATAACCACACATTAATAAAAATATGTAAGGTTTATCTGTGGTCTAATTACTATTGTATGTATTCTGACTGATTTCAGCAAAAGGCCATTCGCCCCAGACTAGATATTGATTATTTCAGAATGTCTAAATACTATGTAATCAAGTATTAAAATTACTCACTTTCTCATTCAGATGGAACCGGAAACGAAACTCTTCCCGGCTATATTCGTAGAAGCGACGTCGAAAGAGATCCTGCAAATCGAACTCGGAAGGTCATCCACGAGTCTCCCCCTGAGTGCCGCAGTGCTGCCGACCAGCGACAAACACGTCAACCCACAGTTCCCACCGAGGCTGAAGGTGCAGTGCTTGAAGCCACACCAATGGGCGAGAGTAAGTTGAAAATGTGATTGATAATAGCAGTTACATATAACAAATAAATCGTCCGATACGTCTAATCAGCTGGACATGACTAAAGTAGAGGAGAGGTCTACGGAATTCCAAAAATTGTAACCGAATCTACGGAAGAATTCGAAACGATTAATTAAAATCCAAATTTGAATCGTCATTTAACAAATTATATTTAGTGAAGCTTCCGAACCGATGTTCGGAAGGTAGATTCTATCGAAAATAACCTACAAGAAACTCAGTAGTTACTCTCTTTCTATATTTGAAAATACCAAGTCATGTTAGTTAAATAGAATTATATATGAATTTAATATAGTGCCTAATGCCTAGAAGTATTAGCTCCAATCCTTTTATCATCTGTATAATCTTGTATTGAATAATTTGCCTTATTTACCAATGTATTTCTTACAAATTATTTGAATTTATTAAACGGCAAAGTTAAAAATATCTTTGCAGACTTAGTGAATCATAGTCTCATACATTCAACAGTTTTAACGCACAGCAATAAGACATACATTTTGTCACTTCACTTTTGTTTACTGTACTGTACTTTTCTCTTGATCCATGATCATTTTCATATTTTCCAATAATTATCTCCAGGTACCGAACCAATCGTTACAAGTCCACGCTCTGAAGCTGTCTGACATTCGCGGTTGGTCCATGCTGTGTGAAGACGCAGTATCCATGCTCGCTCTACACATACCCGGTAACAATTATCTCTATGTAGCTTTGGTTATTATTATTAATTGTCGTAACTATATAGTCAGTTAAAGTCCTTAATAATGTTGTCTTAAATTTTCGCGATTATTACACATTTAAATAAAACTAGTTATACCGGATTTGAATCGCTTATATTAATTATTTTTGGCCTCCCGACGTTTCGAGCACTTTACAGCGTTCGTCACGGTAGACTGTCAGTCTACCCGTAATATACGCGTATATCGCGTATAAGTAATATACGCGATTCAAATCCATTATAACGAGTTTTATTTAAAGTCCTTAATGTTGTAATTTTAGTTTGGGTCCAGTAGTATCAGAGTTCGTGTATGATTATGATCTATTGGGCCATACGTTATAGCTGTAGCTTTACGTTTGATTGTTTAAAAATACAAATTTTTTTATTAGTGAACATTTTGGTCATTTATGGCATCTAAATATAAAATCTTCACATCTTCATCTTCATCCAAGAAGGATAGATTTTCGATCTGAAGATTAGAACATCGACATTATTTTGGAAATTTTTCATGTGCCAGTGTAACTACAGGCACAAGGGACATGACATCTTAGTTCCCAAGGTTGATGGCACATTGACGATGTAAGGAATAGTTAATATTTCTTACAGCGTAATTGTCTTTGGGTGATGGTGACCACTTACCATCAGGCGGCCCATATGTCCCCAATCTATACCATAAAAAAATGCTCCGAAAAAAAGCCTTCGAAAATAAATATCGCTATGTTTAGACGCTACAATGATTGTCTAATTTTATATTTCAGAGGAGGATCGTTGCATTGACATCCTCGAACTGATTGAAATGGATAAACTGCTGAGTTTCCATTCGCACACCCTCACATTATACGCGGCGTTGTGCTACCAGAGCAACTACAGGTAAATTCTGATAGATTTATTTGGAAAAGCAAACAAAATGTAACGATTTCAAAGGCATTTTTTTGAACAACTTATTCGAGACTATTCTAGAATACAAGTAAACACGTTTGACATACAAACGAAAAAAGAACAAAAAAACTATATAGCCAGTAAATATTATTAAAGACCTAATTATTGGTAAGTCATTTTGTAAGATGACTTACCAATAATTAGGTCATAATGTCTAATATAAATAATGTCATAATGCCTTATGACATTATTTATATTAGACAGCTCTAATAAATTCACCAAACATATCATAACCTCACAACTGGTCACTATCCCAAACAAAAGTTTAACACAAACTTTTTTTGGAAAAAAGGATTATTTGTAGTATTGAGAACAGCTTACTTCACTGATAAAAACATAGATATGAATACATCATGAAGTTTTTTTTTAATATACACGTGATAAATTAAATCAGACACATAGAATTACTTGCGAAGATGTTCTTTACGTTCAGACGGTGCTAGTCTGATTTGAAACCGTTATTTAGTTAATATTTTTATTTATTTATTTCACACACAAGTTTTGTTTACATTATTTAAAGTTAGCCCTGAAATCCAAACTAGCTTTCGCTGTGTTTTGGAAGTCAGTTTCTTCCCAGATGTTATGTTGCAAATTTGTTTCTTATTATAAAACCAGTAATCAGTTAACCAATCATCCATACAACAACAACAACAACAACAACAACAACAACAGCCTGTAAATTCCCACTGCTGGGCTAAAGGCCTCCTCTCCCTTTGAGGAGAAGGTTTGGAACATATTCCACCACGCTGTTCCAATGCGGGTTGGTGGAATACACATGTGGCAGAATTTCTATGAAATTTGTCACATGCAGGTTTCCTCACGATGTTTTCCTTCACCGCTGAGCACGAGATGAATTATAAAGACAAATTAAGCACATGAATCAGCGTTGCTTGCCTGGGTTTGAACCCGCAATCATCGGTTAAGATGCACGCGTTCTAGCCACTGAGCCATCTCGACTCAATCATCCATGAGTTTTATTTTCTCAACTATATTGTATCGACTCATGAACTCTTCGATCCATCATAGTCAACCATTGTGTAAGGTGCGTTGATTCTCAGTACCTTTGACACCTCTATCCAGTAGACTTACCATTTTCAAGGTCAGTGGAGTATAACTGAATGTTATGTGTGTGTTCACAGGGCCGCGCATGCGCTGTGCCAGCACGTGGACCAGAAGCAGTTGTTATACGCGATACAGTCGCAGTACATGTCCGGCCCGCTCCGCCAGGGTTTCTACGATCTGCTAATCGCACTACATCTAGAGAGCCACGCGACCACTATGTAAGATTACTATTATACAACAACAACAGCCTGTAAATTCCCACTGCTGGGCTAAAGGCCTCCTCTCCCTTTGAGGAGAAGGTTTGGAACATATTCCTCCACGCTGTTCCAATGCGGGTTGGTGGAATACACATGTGGCAGAATTTCTATGAAATTTGTCACATGCAGGTTTCCTCACGATGTTTTCCTTCACCGCCGAGTACGAGATGAATTATAAAGACAAATTAAGCACATGAAACAGCGGTGCTTGCCTGGGTTTGAACCCGCAATCATCGGTTAAGATGCACGCGTTCTAACCACTAGGCCATCTCGACTCTAGATCACTATTATAATACTAACCATTTATCCTCAAATTAAATACTGTATTTGTAAATGAAATTTTTGCCTTAAAAAGTTATCACCAGTTCGGAAATAAATAACTCGAACCTGAGAGTAACAGAGAGGAGCTTCTGTTAATTCTTAAACTAATAACTCTATCTGACTTTATAATTGAAAAATATAATACAAATCTCAATTAACAACAAAATTATTTTAAATGAATTGATTATACAATGACGGAAATAAACTAAAATGACAACATTTTTACTCACAATAATCGTAAGAAGCACATAAATCTCGCGCCAAAAAGTAAACCCAAGTCTCTGTGACAAGAGATCGCGCGCTTCTTTTTAACTTTATTGCGCTACACGGTAGAGATGTATTAGGTGGTAAAAATATTCTAATATTTATAAGAATATTGTTTAAAAAACAAACGTCATTAATAACAAATTTCTTTTTTTAGGGAAGCGTGCAAAAACGAATTCGTAATACCCCTCGGACCTGAGCTGAAGGGTCTCTATGAGGACCCCGAAATGGGACACAGCTTGAGATCGCTTCAGACTGAGAGCGTGCGGCCGCAAATGAAGATGACGGACATCGCGTAAGTATGAAATAAGTACCTAGACACATATATCGTCATTTCAAAACATCTTATTAACATTGTCTTAAATTTCTACGAGAGATCGTTGGCGGTAGTTGCAAATAATATTTCTTTGTTCTTCAAATAGACAAATGCCACCTTAGTCTACCCGTGACCACGAACGCTGTAAAGTGCTCGAAACGTCGGGATGTCCAAAATAATTAATATACGCGATTACAATCCGTTATAACTAGTTTTATTTAAATCTTATTAACTATCCAGCCTCAATAGCCCCATACTCTACGGACTTGAACTCAGGTTGGGTTGTCTGAAATAGATGGCTAATTAGCCATAAGTCCGCCTGTTGTACAACACTTTTAATCAACATTTACTCTTTATATTTTATTTTACTTTTTTGTATTTTATTAATTTTGTGTTTATTTTTTTGTGTCTTTCTATATTTCTGTTTGTGGTGTACAATAAAATATTGACCTCTTGACTATTGTCGTCCACGCTTTAAATATGAATTGAATGATGATATGATTAATAATTTCAATTGTTTTCATTTTTAAGAACATTAAAAATGGTCCAAAAATGAAGCGCGCTTATAAGACTTCATTTGAAAGCGATTGTATCTCGTATGTCTCGTTTGAAAACTGTTGCAAATCCAATATAATTACTGACAGCTGCCATGACTGATATAATGTTCATAGTCGCGATCGAATTTAGGTCATTTGTGGCAGGGCTTTATGCAAGTCCACCTGGGTACCATCCACTCATCAGATATTCTACCGCCAAACGATAGTACTTGGAATTGTTGAGTTTCGGTTTAAAGGGTGAGTGAGCCAGTGTAACTACAGGGACAAGGGACATAACATCTTAGTTCCCAAGGTTAGTCGTATTGGCGATGAAAGGAATTGTTAATGTTTCTTAAAGCGCCATTGTCTATCATCGTCATTAGGTGGCCCATATGCTCCTCCGCCAACCAAAAAAAATGTAATATCTGATGATATCTATTAATGTATCTAAATATGACTACAGGGAAAGTATAACCGAAATCAGCAACCTGTACTCTCCGTACTTCCCACTGGAAGTGGTACGCGAGTTCGTGATGCAGGCTCTAGCGGAGGCCGTGGAGACCAACCAGGTCCACAACCGGGACCCCGTGGGGGGCAGCAACGAGAACTTATTCCTGTGAGTCTACAGATATTTTCTTAAAATCCAATATAACATAAGAAAAAACTAATTCTTAATTTTTTTTTTCAGCATTTTTGATTAATATAATGAAAATAATTTCATGCTAATCAATGTCAATAAAGACAATGGGGTTTCTAATATGATTCACATTTATTTATTAGTTGATATTCAAAAACCAATTAACTACCAACGATATATAAAAGTCTAGGCGTATAGTGAAAACAGAGACACGCTCTCAACTGTGTTACTAATATCTAAATTGAAAATATTTAATCAGTTGGAGGTACAATAAAAAACTTTTTGTATTTTTTAGACCACTGATTAAACTCGTGGACCGCCTTCTATTGGTGGGTATGATGAGAGATGAAGACGTGGAGAAGCTGCTTATAATGACAAATCCTGAGACTTGGGACCCCACTTTTGATAAAGGTAAGATATTGGCTAAGTTTTGATAGTTTTGTGTGATTTTCATTGTTTTTTCTTATGGGTATAGTTTGATGACGCTAATTGGTAGGCTTTCTCTATGCAAAAACTTTGTTCATTTCTGTATATTTTTTATTATATCTCTATCTTTGAAGGGGAGAGCGATTTTCTCTTTTGTGTTTGTTGTCAACTTCGATGTAAGGATACAATACAAATCAACTCAAAATATTCTCTATTCAAATAAGCTTATAAAAGCTTTTTTGAACCGTCGTGTAACATAGTTGAATTGAGTGTAAAACCATCGCTTCGATGCATCGAAATTTGAAGAAATTCACTAGTTATTCTTTTTCACAATCTTAACCACAGATAAAGTGCAATTAAATATGTATCCTATTTGGACTTCAATAAATACTAAGATCCTTTATGTAATCTTACATTGAGTGATTTGTCTTTTTTATCAACGTGTTGTTAACATTAGACTAAAAAAAAATAACTAAAATTCAAATCCTCTAAATAGACTACATTTTTCTCAAATTCCCAAACTGTCTACAGAAGGTAAAGATGAGCATCGGAAAGGTCTCCTGCACATGAAGATGGCCGAAGGCGCCAAGCTGCAAATGTGCTACTTGTTACAACATCTCAATGACATCCAGCTGAGACACAGAGTAGAATTTATCATCGCGTTCGCGCATGATTTCGTCGGTGACCTGCAAACAGATCAGCTCAGGTACATTTGAATATAAAGTCAGAGTAAGAAAGTCTTCGTCAGTTTTCGAATTCATTCCTTTATCAAGTATTAAACTCTTAGTACCTTTTGAATCTAAACATCAAATCATTGCGACGCAATATGTCATTCTCGATCGGTAAACAGATTATCGCTCATACTGAGCACGCGAAAATGGAGCTTAAGGTGACGAACCTTTTCTCACCCCGATTGTACATTCTAGAACTGTTTCAGGTTTGATCGAAGCCACTAATTTATAAATGCATTGAAGTTTTTAATTTTAATAGTTTTTAATCGTTAAACTAAATACAAATTAAATAATAATTTTGGAAAACATACAACAAACAAAAACAACAACAGCCTGTAAATTCCCACTGCTCCCCTTTGAGGAGAAGGTTTGGAACATATTCCACCACGCTGTTCCAATGCGGGTTGGTGGAATACACATGTGGCAGAATTTCTATAAAATTTGTCACATGCCGGTTTCCTCACGATGTTTTCCTTCACCGCTGAGCACGAGATGAAATATAAAGACAAATTAAGCACATTAATCAGCGGTGCTTGCGTGGGTTTGAACCCGCAATCATCAGTTAAGATGCACGCGTTCTAACCACTGGGCCATCTCGACTCAATACTTAACCTTTTGGAACACATGCAAAATAAATCGTTGATACTCGTCATACGAAAGAACTGCAATCAATAAATAAAATTTTAACAAAAAGAAAAACCGACTTCAAACAAAACACTATTTTAAAACAAATGAATATGCACGAAAAAGTAATAAAAATAATTGCGTATTCAACATATTTTTTAGAGTCTTCCTAAGTTAAATGAAATGAAAAATATTAGACTACTTAAAAGTCGATTAACGATTATATCATGTAGTTATAGTTATTGGTATATTTGGAGCCGGTGTCAGCCACAGTGCCCTTGCCCCAACAATCAAAAGAAAGAAGCGATACGAGCCCCATGATTGATCCAGTATATTATTGTGTAAAAGGTAATTTGTAAAAAACATATTTGTCAAAGTATTCTCGTATTGTTTTTTGATAGATATACTGTAGGGTTTTATTAGCTGACACCGACTCCAAATATAACAATAATTATAACTACATGATATAATCGTTAATCGACTTTTAAGTAGTCTAATATTTTTCATTTCATTTAACTTAGGAAGACTCTAAAAAATATGTTGAATACGCAATTATTTTTATTACTTTTTCGTGCATATTCATTTGTTTTAAAATAGTGTTTTGTTTGAAGTCGGTTTTTCTTTTTGTTAAAATTTTATTTATTTTTTGATTTTAAGTGAAGCTGATGTTGACTAACTAATTTTTTTTAATATGGATAGATTAAACGTTCCGTTTATATGAGTCAGAAACTACTTCGAGGACAATTTCAAAGGAAACTTGCGAATAAAGCAAAAATAGACTTTCGAAAATGCGGATTTAATACGTCACGCGGCGTAAACTACAAGGATCCCTCGAAAGAGCTGTAATCGAACTCAGCAAAAAAACTTTGAAAAAGACCAACTATATTTCGTACATCATATGACATCACATCACATACACAAAATTTGATTAAAGATAGTAAGAAATTCTGCCCCATATCGCACCCTAACTGCGAGCCGTATAGGAGTTGCATCACTACATAGTATAAAACAAAGTCGCTATCTCTGTCCCTATATCTTTAAATCTACGCAACGGATTTTGATGCGGTTTTTTTTAAAAGATAGTGTGATTCAAGGGGAAGGTTTGTGTATATAAAACATGAACAATATAGTAAAGAAACACTGATAATTTTAGAAGTTTGCGATGTGATGTCGTATATAAACAAATTCTGTAGTATATTTAGTATCAGTATTGCACCCGTGCGAAGCCGGGGTGGGTAGCTAGTTGATTATAATATTCGACTATGATAATTACATAAACATAACCACATTACGGAAGGTGACTCAAATATCCAAATAACCTATAAATAAAAGATTCGACCAAGTATCGCTAACGTGCTCCTCAGAATTGTTCCGTTCCCTTCCGTTCCGTTACTTTGTGATGGATCCTGTGCTCAGAACCTTACCAAACTTTCACCAAATTACCCTTAAAGTATATATTTTATAATAAAAAAAGAATTATCAAAATTGGTTAACGTGATTTTCAGTTATTCACCTATTTGTCGCGCATATACATAATGCAAATTTAAGACTTATGTCGTTTTCACATGGATATCATTATCGGAAAAAAAATTAAAAAAAATGGGACCCCACGGGAAGCACTACCTTTCCAACAAAAAAAAAATTATCAAAATCGGTCCACCCAGTGAAAAGTTATGAGGTAACAAACATAAAAAAAAAAAAAAAAAAAAAAAAAAAAAAAAATACAGACGAATTGATAACCTCCTCCTTTTGGAAGTCGGTTGAAAACTAATCGATTACACTAGTAAAGGCAAACATCAATTTCGTAAAAAAAAATTAATCTAACTTTTAAACCATATTATTTCAGACGTTACACGGAAATCAAACAATCGGACTTACCGAGTGCAGTCGCAGCTAAAAAGACAAAAGAGTTCCGTTGTCCGCCTCGGGAACAAATGAACGCTATCCTGAGTGAGTAACACGACAAATTCGAACAATTTTGAAGCTTCAGTTAATAATAAGCTTCGTTACGTAATGCGTTACGTTGTCAGTATATCTGGCTTCCCTTTCTCTTACGCCAGCTGTAGGTAGGCTCCTCTTCAACTAAGAGCGCTATTATTATATGTATTTATTTATAACAGACTTTTTTTTCACTTTTGTGGGGCATCTAAAGACACACATGTATGTTTGAAAATATGGAGTGATATTTCGCTGTATGTGATAGGTTTTAACATACTATACACCTTTGATGAAAAGTTATAGTGGTGTATAAAAGCAAAAAAGGAAATGTTGTAATATATTATCAGTACAACACTAAAGGATTGTTGTTAAATTTTTTATTAATGCTTTTTAAATTTTTTATTTCTGTAACTGGTAAATGATTTAAAATTGAGTGTAAATTTCTATAAAATTTGATACCTATATAAAAGGTTAGGTACAATTCTAGTACCAAAATAATTTAAATGTGAAATAAATCATGAATCGAAATATTGTCCTCTAAATGAACGTCTCACCCCAGGCTTCAAGCACCTGGAAGACGACGACCCTGAGAACTGCCCGTGTGGAGAGGAGCTGGTGTCTCGCATGAACGAGTTCCACGAGGGCCTCATGACACACGTGTCGCTGCACGCACTGCAGGAGCCCGACGGAGACGTGAGTTGCGATTTCATCAAAGGGTCACGTATAGTATGACACAAATTAGATGTAGCATCGGAAAATGCAATGGAATGAAAATAAAACCGATTACTATCGATTTAGACAACCAATAGAAATAGCTCCCGATCGCGCCATTCAACGCTATTCGTCGCTATAGATTCACGCGTCAGAGAAAGCAAGTGCATGTAAACCGACGCGTCAAATTGACGAATATATTAGGTCATATGATATTACAAGTTATTACGTTTGTGCAAAGATGATATTCGCATGAGAAATAAATATTGATAATTTGGGATAGCGTACTTAATTCGGATGTGATCGGTTTTACGAATTTTGCCGATGCGACATCTAAGTTGTGTCGTACTATACTATGACAAACTGCCACTGCTTGGCATAGTTCACGTACCATGACAACTTTTACGACGACCTTCATGGTCGAGTGGTGTGTACACCGGTTTTCTTGGGTACGCCACTCTGAGGTCCCGGGTTCGATTCCCGGCCAAGTCGTTATAGATTACCATTAGTTTTATCTGTTGACTTGGGTCTGGGTGTTTGTGGTACCGTCGTTACTTCTGATTTCCATAACACAAGTGCTTCAGTTACTTACATTGGGATCAGAGTAATGTATGTGATGTTGTCTCATATCTATTTATTATTATTATTTTATTATTATCAAGTATGGCACATAACTTATCTTCCTCTTTCATTCAAACGCCCCTCATCAAGCAACAGAGATTGAATATCAGTGATAAAGGGAGGCGAACTGACATAAAAGCTTTTTATTAATGTTTCTAAAATTGCTATATTGTTGGCGTTTTTGATGTTCAGGAGTTAAGGCACTAAAATATTGATGTCAAGTGGAGGACAAGTTTATGTCCGAATAATTGTATGCTCAACCTTTATACAACAAAATTGACGAATTAACCGTTAGTCAAATAATCTTTTATAAAACATTATATTTGGAGACAAAAAAAATCCACCTAAGCAGTACTTAGAACGTTTTTTGTAAACTGTTCATTATACCTACATTTTTCATCAAACATTTGATATCTGTGAGTTACTTGAATTGTAAATAAATAAATGTTTGTTATGTAGGAATCAACAGAGCCAGAAACAAAGACTGGAGCAATGGGAAGACTCTACAACATCATTAATACTGTTAAGGAGCTGGAAGAAGAACCCAAGGTAAGTAACGCTACTTACAACCTATGTTCTCTATACAGCTAATGGTCTTAAGACTTGGTTTAAATCCAAACTAGCTCCATTAAGCTTTCATCAACGTAAGGATACCTGCTTGAGAAATAGTCTAATGCCATACAGTAGAACATCTAAAGGTCTTATAGACAATAATACTTGCTTTTTCTATGTTAATTGTAATAAGAGCTAAAAACCAAAAACATATTGTTGTTTTTTTTTTTCATAATAATAGAATTGTTATGTTTTCAAATCGTATAGGCAATTGAAGAACCTGTTAAGAAGTCGCCAGAAGAAAAGTTCAGGAAGGTTCTAATCCAGACCATCGTGAACTGGGCCGAAGAATCTCAAATCGAAACACCAAAACTCGTCAGAGAAATGTTCAGGTAATATATTTCAAAATAGAACATATGTACATATAATGAAACTGATAGTTAGTGTCTAAACTAAAGTTTGACAGTTTATATATCTTACTTAATCAATAATAAACTTTTTACACACAGAAATTCTAAAGATTCACAAATGGTAATGATGTTATTACAATATAAAATCCAGGTTAGTTTGGACGCCCAGTGTTGGGCAAAGGCCTCCTCCATATCTTTCCATTTTTTCAGCCACTCGCTCTGCACTGCCATGTAAAAGATAATGTATTTTAAAATATTTCAGTCTCCTCGTCCGCCAATATGACGCAGTGGGAGAACTTATTCGTGCGCTAGAAAAGACTTACGTCATCAACGCTAAGACTAAAATGGACGTAGCTGAAATGTGGGTGGGACTCAGTCAGATCCGCGCCCTGCTACCCGTGCAAATGAGCCAGGAAGAAGAGGAACTCATGAGGAAAAGACTGTGGTAAGTTAAGCTTATACAAAATATAAGACGTTTTAAGCCACCATATCAATGGTAACTGTAATTATAATTAATGTCCATTGAAGATTTATTTTTCAAAATACAAAGTAAATTATTCCTTACAGGAAGTTGGTGAACAACCATACATTCTTCCAGCATCCAGATTTAATCAGGTAAAGATGTCATTAATGTATTGGTTATGATTGTCCAAACTATACAATATAATTTCAAGAGCTTATATGCAGAGTATGAAAATCTTCGTCGTTTTTCTAAATTCATTCCCCTTTCAAGTCTTAAGCTCTTAGTACCTTTTAAATCTAAACATCAAATCATTGCGACGCAATATGTCATTCTCGATCGGTAAAGCAGATTATCTCTCATATTCAGCACAGGAAAATATATCTTATGGTGACGAACCTTTTCTTACCCCGACTGTACCTCCACACGATTCTCTTACCAAACGGTAATACTTGTACACATATTTATGCTATTTGTGAAAGTTTAATATATATTTTTTTTATGGTATAGGTTGGCGGACGAGCATATGGGCCACCTGATGGTAAGTGGTCACCATCACCCATAGACAATGACGCTGTGAGAAATATTAACTATTCCTTACATCGTCACTGCGCCACTAACCTTGGGAACTAAGATGTTATGTCCCTTGTGCCTGAAGTTACACTGGCTCACTCACCCTTCAAACCGGAACACAACAATACTGACTACTGTTATTTGGCGGTAGATTAACTGATGAGTGGGTGGTACCTACCCAGACAGGCTCGCACAAAGCCCTACCACCAAGTAATATAAATACTCGTGTTATCATGTAGAGTTCTACGTGTGCACGAGAATGTGATGGCGGTTATGATGAACACACTGGGCCGGCGCGCGCAGGCGCAGTCCGACGCGCCCGCCGCCGCTCCGCCCACGCCCGACGACAAGGAGAAGGTAATATATGATGGAGAAGGTAACGACCTCCATAGTATGTACACCGGTTTTCATGGGTACGCAACTCTGAGGTCCCGGGTTCGATTCCTGGCCAAGTCGATGTTATATCATTAGTTTTCTATGTTGCCTTGGGTCTGGGTGTTTGTGGTACCGTTACTTCTGACTTTCCATAACACAAGTGCGTTAGCTACTTACATTGGGATCAGAGTAATATATGTGATGTCTAAAAAAAATAAATAAAATAAATAAAATAAAATAAATAAATAAAATAAATATATGATACCCCGACGGTTTCGTGTAAACACTTCCACAAAATTAACCCGTGGACCTGCGTGACTATCTCCCGTCCATCTGTGGTCACGCTCTTAGCTGGACAAATAGCTGTCGAGGGTGGGGAGTACCTTAAGATTACTCAAGTGATCCTTCGAGTAATGTCATATAGAATCAAGAGCATTTGAACTACTAATAGAAGTATTTTATCAATTCTGTCGAATATGTGGACGTTCAACAATTCTATATATGTTTAATATAGATATCTGGATACACTTATGTATGTATCCAATTTATTTAAGAGCTTTTTTTCTATTTTCATTCGAAATATCCTCGGGCACTTGTTTTATTTTATAAAACTTGGTAGGAAAGTTATTGTTAGATGCTAAAACTGTTTAATTTTTATACTTTTAAAAAGTCTAAAATAATGTACCTTTGTTCAAAATATTATGTTTTATTGATCGTAAATAAATTTCTGCTAATATCTAATAATGCTGGTGGCAATGGTACTGACCACGTTATTCTGGCGCGTTTTGATGGTGATGACGACATCGCTTCGTAACTCAAAATTTTGTCTTTACGTAAAAGGCTGCAAAGGATGGTAGCGGCGGTGGTGACAAAAATGCTTCGTGACGTAATTTTTTTCATATTACTATAGATGCTTTATTGTTTTTCACAGGACACATCTCACGAAATGGTGGTGGCGTGTTGCCGCTTCCTCTGCTACTTCTGTCGTACTGGCCGTCAGAACCAGAAGGCCATGTTTGATCACTTCGACTTCCTGCTCGAAAACTCCAACATTCTTCTATCGAGACCGTCTCTCAGAGGCTCTACGCCCCTCGACGTGGCTTATTCCAGTTTGATGGAGAATACGGAATTAGCGCTAGCTTTGAGGTATGAATTTGTGAAACTATTACAATTTAAATACAACTCTTAGATGTTTGCACTTAAAAATCTGGAACCCTAGATCCATGACCTTGAAAATATATATTTCAAATTGTACTATTCAATTATTCTTTTGATTATAGAAGTCAATTGATAGAAATTTAACGTAATATTGAAAAGTAACGATTCACAAATTGAAGACAATTGTAAAAGCCTACTTCAATAATATTACAGAGAACATTATTTGGAGAAAATCGCGGTATATCTGTCTCGTTGTGGACTTCAAAGCAACTCTGAGCTGGTGGAGAAAGGGTACCCCGATCTTGGATGGGACCCCGTGGAAGGTGAACGCTATCTGGATTTCCTCCGCTTTTGTGTTTGGGTAAGTTTCAATAAATTGACGAAAAATTGCATATTGTCATTTCACACATTAAAGTAAAGTAAAATTATTATAATAGTTCATTAATTTAGACTCATATTAGTAATGCATATTTTAGGATGGTCACGAGTTTAAACAACGATATTCTTCCAGATTAATTTATTAGCGCTATTTTCACATTCATTTTATCCACTATTTCATGTTTTACAATACATCCCGTATTTTATATCTAAATTTAGCTTCTCATTCTCATTTGTCGCCGCATTCTATTTCTTGACATTCTCTTTCTTACCGGCCAGTATCAGACAATCGGCCAGTATTCATCGTGAACAATTAAAATATTACATTACAACATATTCTAAAAATAGTCAATCGACATATTATTAACTAAATTATTCTAATAAATTATAGTTATACAAAAATAACTCTAACACATATAAGAATACTATAGTTTTTGTGGTATCCTCTAAGGCGGTCACTGGAAATCAGCGTTTAACTTTGGGCGTCATCGTAATCTCTTCTTAGTAAAATATTATAGATTTTCGTTGTTAAATCGATGCAGATATCATATTTTTATAATACGGTGTCCTTTTTTTAAGTATTTTTTGTAGCAGTATGTGTCAGAAATAAAATAATTTCAAAACTGACATTTTCTTTGTATAGGTTAACGGTGAAAGTGTAGAGGAAAATGCCAATCTTGTGATCCGTCTCCTTATTCGAAGACCGGAATGTTTGGGTCCAGCGTTGAGGGGTGAAGGCGAAGGTCTGCTTAAGGCCATCGTCGATGCGAACAAAATGAGTGAAAGAATTGCCGATAGGCGGAAGTTGAGGGAAATGGAGCAAGAAGGTGACGTCAGTGTAAGTATTGAATTATTTATTGGACTTAATGTTTAAAGTTGCCTAGAACCGAAATGGCCTAGTGGTTAGAACGCGTGCGTCTTAACCGATGATTGCGAGTTCAAATCCAAGCAAGCACCAATGATTGTTCATGTGCCTAATTTATGTTTATAATACATCGCGTGCTCGGCTGTGAAGGGAAATATCGTGAGGAAACATGCTTGTATCTAATTTCATAGAAATTATACCACATTTGTATTCCATCATTCTGGAATATGTTCCAAAGCTTCTCCTCAAAAGGAGAGGAGGCTTTAGCCCAAAAGTGGGAAATTTACAGGCTGTTGTCAAATTCCATGAAATTTTTATGAAGCACACTTGAACTCCAAGAAAGTACATTGGCTATTTTTTTGCCTGACACGCGACAAACAACACCCTGAAATGCGTGCAAGGGCACGGGCGACTACTAGTAGACTATGTATACTATACCGGTGGTTCCGCCCGCAGTAGGGCACGGGCGACTACTAGTAGACTATGTATACTATACCGGTGGTTCCGCCCGCAGTAGGGCACGGGCGACTACTAGTAGACTATGTATACTATACCGGTGGTTCCGCCCGCAGTAGGGCACGGGCGACTACTAGTAGACTATGTATACTATACCGGTGGTTCCGCCCGCAGTAGGGCACGGGCGACTACTAGTAGACTATGTATACTATATCGCTGGTTTTGCCCGCAGTTCAGCCACCCGCTGCCGCAGTCGGACGACGACGAGGACTACATCGACACGGGCGCCGCCATCCTAAACTTCTACTGCACGCTCGTCGACCTGCTCGGCCGGTGCGCGCCCGACGCCGGAGTCATCGCTCTTGTAATTACACTTATTACCTTTCAATAATTACAGATTTCCATGACCAAAATTTTTGGTTGCCAAGTAAATGAAGCCGAATGATAGGGTTTTGATCGACATTTCAAAGTTGTGTTAGAGTTTTCTTTGAAATTTAATAAATCGCAAATAATATAATTTTGAACTACCTTCAGATTTAAAACAGTTTTGTGGATTATAAATAGTCCTGAAGCTTGATTTTGAACGAACTTCATTAAAATTGAAATATGTAATTTTTTTTGCATATCAATGTAGCAAATGAACCAATCCTTACGTAATATAATCTCACAGCGATATAAGCAAATTAATAATTATGATTTAACGCATTTGTGAACAGGGCAAAAACGAATCGCTCAGAGCTAGAGCAATCCTGCGGTCTCTCGTTCCGTTAGAAGACTTGCAAGGAGTCCTCAGTCTCCGCTTCACACTCAACAACCCCGCTGCTGGCGAAGAGAGACCGAAATCTGGTAAGACCGAAAGCTAGCAGCTTTGACTTCCTTGCCACGAATATTCTTTACAAAATTGTCAACCCAACTATAGACAATGAACTGTCATTATAAGTATATCTTACTCTTTCTATCTTATACGATTTTATATCACACCAGCAATAAACGGGTTATTCCCTATCCCTTGGGAATTCTGAAATAAAAATAGTTTTTAGTTCTTGTTGTAACCTACTTGCGTTCTAAATTTGAAACCCCTAATAATTATAGTTACGGAGATAGAGCTACTTTGGTTCGAAAATATAACTCCAATTTATTCCCTATCCCGTTTGAATTTTGAAAAACCCTTCTTAGTACACCTCTAGGATACTTAAGGGATACTTGTGCCAAATTTTAAGTCTCTAGGTCCAGTGGTTTAGGCTGTGCGTTGTCTGTCAGTCACTCAATAACGGAACAGTTTTATATATATATATAATTTAATAGATTATAATATATATATATATATATATATATATATATATATATATATATATATATATATATATATATATATATATATATATATAGATTATTTGGACTTATTTTTTGTCTTACGTATTTCATAATGTTCAGACACTGTTAATTTATTTGATTGTGTTTTTTTTATTTAGGTACAAAAATGTTGTATATTCAAGAATGTTTCCTATTATCGCCAAAGTATACATAATATGTTTATCTAATTTTATCATGTAAGCAATTGATGACATTTAGTAATTTATTTCTCTACAAACTAAGAAAGTACGTTGACCTTTTCTCTGTATTCATTTATTAAATTTTCTCTTTTTACAGATATGCCATCTGGACTTATTCCTGGACACAAACAGAGCGTCGGCTTGTTTTTGGAACGAGTGTATGGAATTGAAACGCAAGAGTTGTTCTATCGGCTCTTGGAAGAAGCCTTCTTACCAGATCTCAGAGCCGCTACAATGTTAGATAGGGTAAGTGAAAACGATATCTTGTTACAACAACAGCCTGTAAATTCCCACTGCTGGGCTAAAGGCCTCCTCTCCCTTTGAGGAGAAGGTTTGGAACATATCCACCACGCTGTTCCAATGCGGGTTGGTGGAATACACATGTGGCAGAATTTCTATGAAATTTGTCACATGCAGGTTTCCTCACGATGTTTTCCTTCACCGCTGAGCAGGAGATGAATTATAAAGACAAATTAAGCACATGAATCAGCGGTGCTTGCGTGGGTTGGAACCCGCAATCATCGGTTAAGATGCAGGCGTTCTAACCACTGGGCCATCTCGACTCATATCTTGTTATCTGTATAAATATTATTATTATAACAGGTTTATTTAATTTCACGCCAAATTATAATAAAAAAATAAAAATAAAACTATATTGAACAATTCGGGTGCTTATGTATTTTTGTGTGGAGGGGTACAAGCCTCCTTCAAGGAATTGCTCCCTTCTCTATGACTAGCAGCAACCATCCATTCCTGGCCTGCCAGCATCGCTAGCTGGTCTGCCCAACTTGTATATGGCCGGCCTCTTGTTCTTGTACCTTTTGGACCCAACCAGTTTATCCTAAAGGTGCTTCTTATGTCCCCGTACCTATTAAGCTATCAGTACAAATATAGGATAGTAGTAATTCGTATGTTTTTTTGTTTCAGAATGACGGCTGCGAGTCCGACATGGCGTTATCCATGAACCGTTACATTGGCAACTCCATCCTACCGCTTCTCATCAAACATGCCAACTTCTATAACGAGGCGGAGAATTACGCCAGCTTGTTGGACGCCACGCTACATACAGTATACAGGTATGTACCAAGTGACATTAAGTTGGGAAGTTCTGAAAGAGCACCTGTAGAAAGATGCCATTCCAACATTAAAGTCTGCGTCAAGCTGTTTAATCTATTCGACGATAAACAAAGACGCCATCAAAGGCAACAACAACAGCCTGTAAATTTTCCACTGCAGAGTTAAGGCCTCCTCTCTCTTTGGGGAAAAGGTTCGGAACATATTCCATGATAAAGGCATGATCAAGTTATTCTTATTCCAAAAACAAGTATGATTCGATGGTTCAGTTGTTTGCTGTTTTGTCGTGAACTTATCATTGCATAGTGTAAAACAAAGCCCGTTTTCGCTGTCTTTCCCTATGTATGATTAGATCTTTAAAATTATGCATACGATTTTGATGCAATTTTTTTATTTGGCACCATGATTCGGGAGGAAGGTTTTTGTATATAATAAATAAATAAAATAGCTTTATTTATTCCACAGTACTACTTTTGATGTATATGATTAATTTTTGTTTCGTGTGGACCCCTTCAGGGTAAAAGCCTCCTCCATAGAGTCCCATTTTCCTCTATCTTTGGTAGTGGTCATCCAATCACTCCCCGCGTAGGCTACAATCTCGTCTTGCCACCGGGCGCACGCACGCATTTGTATATAATAAATGGATTAAATAGTTAAGAAACACTGATAATTTTAGAAGTTTCTAATGTGATATCTGTGGTATATTTAAAATATATTCAACCTTCATTGTTGTATCTTCCATCAAAGTTTTTAAACCGGTGAGTGATAGTATCTGATATGCCCGTGCGTCAGATTGTCCAAGAACCGCATGCTGACGAAGGGTCAACGTGAAGCCGTGTCGGACTTCCTGGTGGCGCTGACGGCCGCCATGCAGCCCTCCATGCTGCTGAAGCTGCTGCGAAAGCTCACCGTCGACGTGTCGCGTCTCTCGGAGTACACCACCGTCGCGCTGCGGGTATGCGACTATTCTATCTATACATATAATTAAATTGGAGTGTCTGTTTGTAATATTAAGATTTTTTACTCGATGCATATGTATGTATACACACGGCACAAATTCCAGACAACAACAACAACAACAGCCTGTAAATTCCCACTCCTGGGATAAAGGCCTCCTCTCCCTTTGAGGAGAAGGTTTGGAACATATTCCATCACGCTGTTCCAATGCGGGTTGGTGGAATGCACATGTGGCAGAATTTCGATGAAATCAGACACATGCAGGTTTCCTCACGATGTTTTCCTTCACCGCTGAGCACGAGATGAATTATAAAAAAAATTAAGCACCTGAATCAGCGGTTAAGCCTGGGTTTGAACCCGCAGTCATCGGTTAAAATGCACGCGTTCTAACTACTGGACCATCTCGACTCACAAATTCCAGATTAACAGTTTTTAAAATTTTTGTCTGACTGTCTGTTTGTTCCGGCTAATCTCTGTAACGGCTGGACTGATTTTGACGGGAGTTTCACTGACAGATAACTGATATAATAAGGAGTAACTTAGGCTACAATATATTTATAATTTTGTTTATTCAAACGCGTACAAAGTCGCGGGCACAGCTAGTCTATATTATATATTTGGTTGATCCAACTTGAATGGTAAATATATTACATAGGAACTTTGATTAATAGTTGTAATCTTTACATCCTTAATATTATAATAAACAAAGCATTTACAAAGTATAGAATAGTATATATTATTGACATCTCAATATCGATGACGGGGTACTCCGTAGGGTACCGCCATTGTTAGTAGGGTATCGCCGTTATCTTTTATGCCTATACTCTTATTTAAATAGTAAAAATTGAAAGAACGCAAATATTATTAAAAAGTAATACTATCATAATTTAATATGGGATTGAAAACTACGGATTTGCACGGTGTATTTCACTGTTTCTTTAATCTCACATAATAAATAATAATTTTTCACCTTTTACTTAAAATAGAAGACATCACGTCAAAAAGTAAAAAGTAACGGTCTGTAAATTTCCCACTGGTGGGCTAAGGCCTCCTCTCCCCTTTAGGAGAAGATTTTTGGAACATATTCCACCATGCAGTTCCAGTGTGGATTGGTGGTATACACATATGGCAGAATTTTTATGAAATTAAACACATGCAGATTTCCTCACGATGTTTTCCTTCACCGTCGAGCACGAGATGAATTATAAACACAAATTAGGCACATGAATATTCAGCGGTGCTTGCCTGGGTTTGAACCCGCAATCATCGATTTAAATGCACGCGTTCTAACCACTGGGCGATCTCAGGTTTTATATTAAAACAGTCGAGAAATCATATGAGCTTATTATAATAACCGTAACTTCCACAGCTACTGACGTTGCACTACGAGCGCTGCGCGAAGTACTACGGTAGCACGGGCGGCCAGGGCATCTACGGCGCCTCCTCGGACGAGGAGAAGCGCCTGACCATGATGCTGTTCTCCAACATCTTCGATTCCCTCAGCAAGATGGACTACGAGCCTGAACTCTTTGGAAAAGCGCTGCCGTGTCTCATTGCGATAGGTATAGTCCGAAACAACTTTGATCTAGCATCGGCAAATTCAAGAAATCCGATTACAGCCGCTTCATACAACTAATAGAAATAGCTCCCTATTGCGCCATTCGACACTATTCGTCGCTATAGATTCTCGCGTCAGTTCAACCCGAGATAGCAAGTGTATGTAAATTGACGTGTCAAATCGACGAATATATTATGCCATATGATATTACAAGTTATTACGTTTGTGTAAAGATCATATTCACAGAAATAGATATTGATAATTTGGGACAGTGTTCTTAATTCGGATGTGATCGGTTTTACGAGTTTTGCCGATGCTGCATGTAAGTTGTGTCATACCTATGGGAAATTAACAATGTCTATTACAAATAAATGACTTACTTAAAGGCTTTTTACGATTAAAAAATGTGTTATTTTCAGGTTGTGCTTTACCACCGGACTATTCACTATCGATGAATTACGACGATGAGTTTTATGGCAAGGAAACTCATAGCTTAGGTAATTATATCTCATATTCACTTTTTACAATAGTCGAGAGAGCACAGTTGATGAGATTGGAACACACCCATCACAATCAAAGATCACGAATTCCACGAAGATTTTATTAATTTGTGTCTCTATTTCTTATCGTACCAAAGTTTTGAACAAAATCTTTATTGGAATCTATATTATTCATATAAAAGAAAGTAACTCTGTCTTTTTGTCTGCCGCTCTTTCACGACCAAACCAATGGACCAAATTTTATAAAATTTGGTATGAAGCAAACATGAACTCCAATAAAGAACATAGGCTACGTTTTTTGCCTGACACGTGACTGTTAAGATGTTAGTTACATCTTAAAACACCAGCGAAACTGCGGGCGACAACTAGTATCTTATCTAGTATTACCTATAATGTAGCCACGCTGATTCATGTGCTTAATTTGTCTTTATAATTCATCTCGTGCTCAGCGGTGAAGGAAAACATCGTGAGGAAACCTGCATGTGATAAATTTCATAGAAATTCTGCCACATGTGTATTCCACCAACCCGCATTGGAACAGAGTAGTGGAATATGTTCCAAAACCTTCTCCTCAAAGGGAGAGGAGGCTTTTAGCCCAGCAGTGGGAATTTACAGGCTGTTGTTATTATTATCCCTAACAGGAACGAACTAAATTTCCTAAAATTGTGCTATATACGATTTTTATGACATTTATGTCGCAACTATTAGCAGGAGCCGACAACCCACAATATGACCCACAACCCATCAACACATCGTCGGTGGCGCTCAACAACGATCTCAATACAATCGTTCAGAAATTCTCCGAGCATTACCACGACGCTTGGGCATCCAGGTAAATATATACTTGTCTATGCTTCCAGGTATATTTGATTAGATATTGTTTTGGTTATTGACTTGATTTCGAGATATTGGGTGATAGGTGAACCTGCTTTTTTATTGGTTTGCGGATATTGGCCACTTGATGGTATGTGATCACCACCGCCCATAGACATTGGCGCTGTTAGATATATTAAAAATTCCTTACATCGTCAATACGCCAATATCCTTGGGAACTAAGATGCTAGCCAATGTAACTACAGGCACAAGGGACACCTTGTGCCTGTAGTTACATTGGCTCACCAAGTATTGTTGTTGGGCGGTAGAATATCTGATGAGTGATTGTTACCTACCCAGATAGGCTCGCACAAAGCCCTACCACTGAAGTCCCGATAAAACCATATCATCCATACCATCATACACGATATTTTTTTTTTTTTAATTAAATCAAATGAAATAATCTTTATTTGGACACACACACACACACACCTTATGCAAACAATATAAAAATGTATATAAAAGGAACGTATAAGAATAAAGAATACAAACTAAAATAAAGATGAAAATTAAACAAAACAATGTGTGATGCCCAAATTGGTAAGCAACTCAGCATATATGTTGAAAATCATTTTTGTGATGAGTTTCAACGCTAGTATTCTGTGGCCGCCAATAACTACGTACGTCACGTCGTAGGAAGTGAATTACGAGTATGTGTTATATAAGTTCATAATAATTACATAAATATAAGTATAAGAATATATAATAAAATAATTTAAAAAATAAGGAAAAAAAAAACATTAACATTTTTTATGTTGTACATTCCTGTATTTATTTTGTCAGGAAAATTGAAAATGGCTGGGTCTACGCGGAGTCATGGTCCGACAGTCAGAAATCTCATCCAAGGCTCAAACCATACAACATGCTTAATGATTATGTAAGTATATAATTGCAAAGATATTTAATTTATTTGAATAGTTATATCCTTTTGAAAATGAGCCTTTGTCGTTTTATGTTCCCATTTCAAATAATATGTATTGTCTTACCGGTTCTTCTCGATGGAATCTACTTTCCGAATGATGGTAGCTTCACTTAATATAGTTGTTAAATGACGATTCAAAAGTGCTTGTAAAAGCCTACTTGAATAAAGTATGTATTGATTTTGATTGAGTTTGTGTACATAATCGAAAATTGCTGATTTGACCAAAATCGTTCAGGTGCACATCATGAAAATAAGATGTTCTCTTAAACGAATTTGGCACAAAATGAGACACTTTGTATGGATATTTTATTTTGTACCTGTTGACTTCCAAGCAGGATATATTAATTTAAATAATTGTTTTTAACTAACATGACTTTGTATGACAGGAGAAAGAGCGTTACAAGGAGCCAGTGCGTGAGTCGTTGAAGGCGTTATTGGCGATCGGCTGGTCAGTCGAGCATTCTGAAGTGGACATCCCAAGTACCAACCGAAGCTCCATGAGGCGACAGTCCAAATCTGGCATCGTGAGTACACTTACCATATTTAATATTGTAGAAGCTAAAGCGAGTTTGTCGTTACCCTTCCAATAATTCAACTGATCATTCAGGAGATCAGAAAAGGACATAGAGTACCTAGCACCTGACCCCTACCCTGGTCCCTCGAACACGCCCCCATCAGTTATTTGTTTTTGACAAATATATATAATGTAAATAGTTAGCATATTATGACTTTAAGAAGACATAATCTGAACAAATTTGCTTTGGCCATATAAATTTTTATAGAAAATTTACTTTTCCTTTTTTAAATATCTATTAATAACCCTAGACTTAAAATAAATTGTAGCTGTTTAAGTTTGTGTGTGTCTAGTATCGTAGCTCCGAAACGGATGAACCGGTTTCGATTTTATTTTTTTCCTTAGATGATATATATACCTTTATTTTATTAAAAACTTTATTATTTATATTACCTAAATAATATGAGATTTTTTTTTTATTTTCTTGCGCACTGAAGCAAAGTCACGAGATTTTTGTAAGTACATAATTTATTTATCTAAATTTTCAATAATATTTACTAATTACAAATTAATATTTTTTGATATAACTTTTTTTGATTAAGTTACTTAGTTACGTTACTCAAATTGTGATCTCTCTCGTCAGACGGATTCAGCGACACCCTTCAACTACAACCCTCACCCCGTCGACATGACCAACCTGACCCTATCCAGAGAGATGCAGAACATGGCAGAGAGGCTCGCAGAGAACGCACATGACATCTGGGCTAAGAAGAAGAAAGAAGAATTAGTTACTAATGGAGGTATGCATTACGAAATTAATTATTGGGAATTTCTTAAAAAAATAGTAGCAATACCCCAAATTATTTTAAGAATCACTAATTTCTATTTGTCCCTTCTTTTAAGCTATATGTCATATCAAAGAGTCGAGATGGCCCAGTGGTTAGAACGCGTGCATATCAACCGATGATTGCGAGTTCAAGCCCAGGCAAGCACCGCTGATTCATGTGCTTAATTTGTCTTTATAATTCATCTCGTGCTCAGCGGTGAAGGAATACATCGTGAGGAAACCTGTATGTGACAAATTTTATAGAAATTCTGCCACATATGTATTCCACCTACCATTGGAACAGCTTGGTGGAATATGTTCCATACCTTTTCCTCAAAAGGGAGAGGAGGCCTTTAGCCCAGCAGTGGGAATTTACAGGCTGTTATTGTTATTGTTGTTATTGTCATATCAATTGTGTAAGGATTATGGATGATATTGCACAAGCCCAAGATATCCCGATGAATCCTGCCAATTTTTTGCATCGTCGGGTAGCCCGTAAACTATTGCCCTTTTGATGTTTCAATGACTAGCCTTATTATTTTTGAAAGCAAAGCATACTCAATAGACATTGGCTAATTTATTATCTTATTTTTGTAATAACACTATCAACCATTCAACCGTTTAATATGTAAATGTATCTACAGGTGGAATCCATCCTCAATTAGTCCCATACGATCTTCTAACCGACAAAGAGAAGAAAAAGGATCGTGAACGTTCTCAGGAATTCCTCAAATATCTCCAATATCAAGGCTACAAGTTACACAGACCCAAAACAGCGCAAAGTGACACAGAACAGACCACTACCGGTGTAGCAATAGAGCTCAGATTCGCTTACTCGCTGTTGGAGAAACTGATACAGTATATCGATCGAGCCACAATCAATATGAAACTCCTGAAGCCTTCCACTACGTTCAGTAGACGAACCAGTTTCAAAACTAGCACTAGAGATATTAAATTCTTTTCCAAGGTATGTTTTGTATTTAGAATCCTATCCGTAAAAACCGTTAAGTTTCTCAGCAAGAAACTACCTTTTGCACAAGTTTTCCTTCCAAACACTTCTGGTTACTTCCAAGTTTATATTTAAGTATACACGACGATAATACGACACAAATAAGACGTAGCATCGGCAAAATTCGTAAAACCGATCACATCCGTATTAAGCACGCTATCCCAAATTATCAATATTTCTTTCTTATGTGAATATGATCTTTGCACAAACGTAATAACTTGTAATATCATTCGTCAATTTGACACGTTGATATAAATGCACTTGCTTTCTTGGGTTGAACTGACGCGAGAATCTATAGCGACGAATAGCGTCGAATGGCGCGATAGATATTTCTATTGGTTGTGTAAATCTGCAACAATGGGTTTTACGAATTTTGCGGATGGTATGTCTAAGTTGTGTCGTACTATACATTTGTATTATATAGTAAGAGTAAGAAGACTTTATAGTTCTCTCTGTAAACTTTTACTTCAATTTACACATTCTTCTATGAATTGTACCAAAATTGATCTCGAGTTATTTTTCTTATAACAATCGCATGCTTCGATACTTATTAATTTCATTAATAATGTTAATTACTCAAATTTAATATTAATTAATGGAACTAGTTTCACTTTTGTCTTTAACAATTTTATCTTCTATGTCTTTTGTATTTTTATTGTATTACAAGCAAGACAAGTCGGAGCTAAAGTATTTCAAGAAGGTATCAGTCTTATTATATAAATATTTTGACTAGCTCTTCTCCTTATAATTTTAAATTGTAGATTACTTGTGTAGTTATGTATATGCTTTTATCTAGTATATTATTATTATTTACATATTTAGTGTCATTCTTATAGTGATTGTTTTGACTTGTATTATTGGCATAATTAATTTCATTTTTTATATTTCGAAGGTGTTCTATATTTAAAAATATTTACTTCTTAATGTTAATCGTTTATAAATGTTATTGTATTATATGTTACATTTATTATTAGGTGGTACTTCCTTTAATGGAGAAGTATTTCTCGACGCATCGTAATTACTTCATCGCCGTAGCGACCGCCACCAACAATGTGGGCGCGGCGAGCTTGAAAGAGAAAGAGATGGTCGCTGCTCTCTTCTGCAAGCTGGCTAGTTTGCTGAGATCCAGGTGATTTTTCTCCTAAGATATTCTCTTACACACACATACAAATTGACAAGCTATTTTTTACATATAATAGAAAGAATTATCATTCATGAATATGATCATAATTAAAATCGACTTAGCTTCTAATGATAGATTATCACGAAAATGCCGCATTAATTTCAAAGTTAATTTCCAATATCTTTTAACATTGTAGGTGTCATTTTTTCATGCTTAAAAATATTAGGAATTTCTTTTTTTTTTAGAAATGTGTACCTATAGACTAAATTGTTTGTTGCGCTAATCCGACGAAGATTTATTTGTTTTTTTCACGAGAAACGCTGCAACTGAATATTTTTTAACGATTAAGGGTTATCGTTATCGCCTAATGTATTATATGTACACCTACAAACTCCAATTAATCCAACAGATTGGCAGCCTTCGGTCCTGATGTCCGAATAACAGTCCGCTGTCTCCAAGTGCTCGTGAAGGGCATCGACGCCAAATCCCTCGTGAAGAACTGCCCCGAATTCATCCGTACTTCCATGCTCACCTTCTTCAATAACGTAGCTGATGATCTTGGGCATACCATCATGAATTTACAGGATGTAAGATATTAAATTGTACCCTTTCAACTTTCAGCTGCATATGCAAAAAGTTCGGCTAAAAATTTTATGTACTATGTGAAGTTACGTTTTGCTTTACTATTAATGTAGTTCAATCTTTAAAGCGATGTCAGCGCCAGAATATGTTTAGTAAAGAGTAAAGTAACGGCCTGTAAATTTCCCATTGGGAGAAGGGCTTAGAACATATTCCACCATGCTGTTCCAATGCGGGTTGGCAGAATGCACATGTGGCAGAATTTCAATGAAATTAGACACATGCGGGTTTCCTCAGGATGTTTTCCTTCACCGCCGAGCACGAGATGAATTATAAACACAAATTAAGCACATATAATACATAGCGGTGCTTGCAAGGGCTTGAACCCGAAATCATCGGTTAAGATGCACGCGTTCTAACCACTGCTTACTTTCTGTTATCACAAGACTTGTTATGAAAGTGATTGAGACAGTGATATTACATTGTCTCACTCTTATTCAAACGGGAACAGTCCAATTAAAAAAAAAAAATTTTAACGGTAATAAAGTAAGTCAGTTGGCGTATTAACTTGTTAATGTTACTGTAAGATTACAAACATCGTTAGATTACAATCTATCTCATCAGATTGTAAACTGTCGAAATATTGTGAACTGTGAAATATGATACATGATGACAGACACGCTCAATGATGTTCTAGTAAACAGATATGTTATTAACGCGCAAAAAGTGAAGACTAGAAAACGTCCCAATTGGGACGTTTGACTTGTTTGGTTTTACGTAGTAATACGTTATAATACTTTATAATACATCATAATTACGTACTAATACGTTTTGCGTAATTATAACATCTAGTTGTCTCTTTTTTTGTTATTGTTTTTATCAAGCTATCCTTTTTACTTGTAACGAAATGTAAAATAAACGGTCCCCGGCGCGGCACACTTTTTTCTGTTATTTAGTATGGATATAACATATCTGTTTATTAGAATATCATTGGACACGCTGAGTTTTTTCGCCGTTATCTTTTCCGAACCGGTTGTAATGTTTATTTTAATATGAATATGTAAGAGTTATGTTTGCATATTGAGTAAAGGGATTTGAGTTTGAGTTTTGAGTGTGCGTGCAGGGCAAGTACGCGCACCTACGTGGAACGCACCTGAAGACGTCGACGTCGCTCGGCTACATCAACGGCGTGCTGCTTCCCGTACTCACCGCCATGTTCGACCACCTCGCCAATTGCGAATACGGCGCCGACTTGCTGTGTGAGTTATCTCATTTACACCATTATTATTATTATTATTAGAAACAGGGTGTTCCGGAATGCGATGGCAAACCGGTACCGGGTGATAGGCCAAGTCATAACAGTTATCCTAAAAATATTTATGTCATTTATTTTAAAAATGATGATCATTTTAAAAAATAAACACCTGTGACGCATTTCACTTCTAGTCTCTAAAAATTTTCATTTTATTTTTATTTTGTAATCCAGAGTAATACTTCTGTAGCTAGAAGTCAAAAATTTCAACACAACTGCTCTAATTTTGAAAAAAAAATGACACACAAAGGGAGTTATTCCCATATCAAAAGTGAAATTGACTTTTTAGATTATGGTCAATTTTTTATTTTTCGGAACGAATCCAGTTTTCACGTATTTTTTATGACTTAATTTAAAATGATTTGGTGTACCAATCCCAATCCAATATTTTTTCCAAAAATTTGCATTTTATTTACACTTTAATTGGAACTGCCGCTGTCACTGGAACTCTCTATCGTACGAACTTGGTACGCACTACTGCATACTTTCTTACACGTGTTTTTAAACGAACGTTCCTTTCGTTTACTGCACTCATGCATTTTGCAAACAATAGAGCTGGTATCGACACATGCCAGATTACATTTATCTCGAGACAACTTCTTACATTCTCTCTCGGAACGACTACGAAGTATTTGCTCGACTAAGTTTCCTAATACATCGTTGCGTAGACTTCTATTAGTAGTTTTCTGAAATTGTAACAATATTATAAGTAGGCATGTGTCCGATCTATCGAAACTAATCTTATATCTGATGTCGTCGGAAAATCAATGAAAATGTCATCGATTTTATGTGGACGAGTAACCGTTTCCACCGCATATAAAGAACTATGAGTATCGGTTTGAAACGTCAAAGCATCCAAAGAACAATAACTATAATATTCGTCTATCTCTCTTTAACATTACAGTAACACATCTGTGAGAAAGAGATGAAGCGAATGTTAGACCGATTTCGATATCACATCCGCTTCATCTCTTTCTCACATATCGTACAATGTTAAGTTAAACAAAGAAGGGCGATCTGAAATCGGATTTGAACACTTATATTCAATCAAAATATCCATACACAACCGTGTCACAAAATTGGGATATCGCCCATACCTAATTATGGTAATTATATATAACCTCTATAATAATTATATATAACCACTTTACAATTCATCGAAATAAAGTACAATCCTTTATATTGACTTACCATGCTTTGAGGTACCATATGAGGTATGCAAACATCTAAGTATCTTTCTCGAGTCTCATCAGTATGTTTATTATTATCTGAAACTAACATTGTTTGGGTCAATAATATAAATTAGATAACATTGCAATAAACATTTACATTACATTAAATTAACAGTCTGTAAACTGCTAGGCTAAGGCCTCCTCTCCCTTTGAGGAGAAGATTTGGAACATATTCCACCACGCTGTCTCAATGATTGAATACACAAGTGGCAATTTTTTATGAAATTAAACTAATAACGATATATTCCTTCACCGCCGTGCACGAGATGAATTATAAACACAAATTAAACACATATTCAGTAGTGCTAATCTGGGATGCACGCGTTCTAACCACTGGGCAAACTCAGCTATCGGCAATATCAACTAAATTAAATTACCGTTTTCGTCCGAATAGGCCTGACTATCCTTATTGATTGTCGATTGTCTGTAGTCAAATTCTCGAAGGCATTTCTTCTTAGCTTCGTTTTTAAAATCGTTTTTCATAGTCGAATTACATCTTGGATACGACTTACAGACTTTTTTACTTACTTGCATAAGAGCCTGTAATCAACAACAGCCTGTAAATTCCCACTGCTGGGCTAAAGGCCTCCTCTCCCTTTGAGGAGAAGGTTTGGAACATATTCCACTACGCTGTTCCAATGCGAGTTGGTGGTTGCATGCAGGTTTCCTCAAGATGTTTTCCTTCACCGCTGAGCACGAGATGAATTATAAAGACAAATAAGCACATAAATCAGCGGTGCTTGCTTGGGTTTGAACCCGCAATCATCGGTTAAGATGCACGCGTTCTAACCACTGGGCCATCTCGAGCCTGTAAGTTATATGAGCATTGCTAAATATTTCGAACATGCAAAGTTTTATTTCAAAATCTATAGTGACTTGGCTTACTTTGAAACACTTTCTTAGAGCGACTTTTAGACAGGGATCGCCATATTTGTCTCGTAATATTTGATGTTCTTGTTCATTATTCCATTCATCTCCATCTATTTTAAAAATAAGAAATATTTTCGTTTCACATTTTATCTGAAATTATAAAACTCTTTCAAATCTTTAATATTCAAAAACATAAATTTCAATAAACGTTTCGTAAATTTTAAAGTTATCATTTTACCAAACAGAAAATAAATGTTAGGAGGAAACAATAAAAAAGATTGGTCAATTTCATTTAATAGCGTCAGGGCACAATAAAACAAGATTGCTTATACGACTGGTTTCAAACCATTTATTACGTTATTTTAAGAATTAAAACAAATTATTACAAAACTGTTAACGCTCGAAATTGATTCTCAGCTTTTATAATTACATTTAGATATGGGGCCATCCATTTTTTACGTAAGATGATTTAGAGGGGATACATAGCACCCATGTCTTACGTTTTCTTGCAAGGGTTTACTTTGTAAAATCTATCTATCTATCTATAATAAAAGAAAGTGGTGTTAGTTAAACTACTTATAACTCAAGAACGAATGAACCAATTTGGCTGAAAATTGCTGGAGGGGTAACTTAGAACCAGGAGACGGGCATAGGACTTTTTGTCCCATTCGAAGGGATTTCCGTGAAGTCAGTATAAAATGCGGTATAACAAAAACGCATCTGACATGGAATAACAGAACAAAAATTACACATTATGAAGACCTTAAAAAAAGCCAGTTAGACATTCTGTTATATATTTAGTTCCAGCATTGTATCCGTGCGAAGTCGGGGCGGGTCGCTAGTACACAATAAAATAAACCAAACTTATATTCATTTTTTCCTTTAGTTTCTTACGTAATAAATATGAAATCGAAATGAGGGGGACGGCCTATTCTTATTTTTTCTTATGATAGGAGGGGGTCAAAAATTGGCGAAAATAGTCTTACATAATTAATGGATAGTCCCTATTTTATAGTTCACATGTGTACCGATATTTATGTTTATTATGATATTTGTTGCTATAGTAAAATTGCTATTAATAAATGTCTATAATGGGTTTGGTTTAAGTCCTAGTCACTACCATCGCTACTGCCGCTGCTGTCGCTATCACTAGAATCTTTCCCAGAATCTTTGCCATCATTGACAATGAACAGTTTCTTACATTCCTCTTTACACGAATTTTCGAAAGCTTTCTTTTTATTTTTATCGCAAGTAATCTCAGCGCATGTTTCCTTCGTGGCGTTATTGCATGCTTGTATACATTTCGATCTGTTGCTCTTTTGGCACTCTTTTTCATATTTATCACGTAAATACGATTTCGGTGGAGAAACGGACATAAGAGTTTTATTGTTTGTATAAATAATGAAATCCTGCAATCATAGAAAATCATTAAAATGACGACTCTGATGTTAGATGTATTATATTTTTGTGATTTAATTTTTTCTACTTACATAATGCTTTTCTGGTACTATATCTTTTGTAGCACCAATAGAACTATCTACAAAAAATAGAACAATGATATATTATCAATGTTAAATAATTACATGGTCTGTCATATGTATGCTTAGATCTTTAAAATTACGCAATGGATTTTGATGTGTTTTTTTTTTCAAATAGATTGATTCAAATAGATCCGGTTTTTGTTTATAACACGTGGACATTATAGTTAAGAAACACTGATAATTTTAGAAGTTTCTAATGTGATGTCGTAAATAAACAAATTCTGTAGTATTTTACTTGGTGATAGGACTTTGTGCAAGTCCGCCTAGGTACCATCAGATATTCTGCCAATATACCACATTCACATTTTAGTTCCCAAGGTTTGTGGTGCATTACAGCGTCATTGTCTATGGGCAGTGGTGACCACTTACCATCAGGGCAAAATTTTCGTCTGCCAAGCAATAGCATAAAAACAAATTATATTGAGTATCAGTTTTGTATCCGTGCGTCCCTTGTGTTAAATAAAAATATTCCGTAGTAGACGAAGTTCTCATACCGTTGTAGTTGCGTTTTCGCAAATGTAACGGATGAAGATTTTGTTGTCCTCTTAGTCTTGTTTCACTATCCTTACTACTTTGAGTAATGTCATATTGCTTCTTGCATTCCATTTTACCGTTTCTTATAAACGCGGATTTGAAGTTAGCCTTGCATTTAAATCGTAATTTGCAAACTTTCTTATTTACTTCTTTTATGGCCTGAAAATGAAAAATTACAAAACAATAAATAAATGTTGGACAAAATCACATACATTACTCTGATCGTAATGTAAAAGTTAGAGCACTTATGTTATGGAAAATCAGAAGTAACGACGGTACAACAAACACCGAGACCCAAGACAACATAGAAAAATAATTAACTTTTTCTACATCGACTCGGCCGAACCCGGTCAGAGAGATCGTCAAATACTAATATATAGTCTCGAGTTATTAGTTGTATGCAAGTAATGCAACTTACTTTAACGCATTTTTTAATCGGAACCTGTAAACAAACATCCCCATAATTGTTACGCAATATGATTGTTTCATTGTTTCTGAATTGGTGCTCATTTGGTTCCAAATTACCATCTTTAGCTAGCTTAACCGATTCCTCGAAGGTATTGTTATCATCCTAAAATCAGACATTATAGAAATAAAGAGATCTATGTTGAAATTATGAGCTGAGATGGTCCAGTGTTTCGAACACGTGCATCTTAACCGATGATTGCGGATTCAAACCCAGGCAATCAATACTGAATATTCATGGTAGGCAAGCACCGCTGATTCATGTGCTTAATTTGTCTTTATAATTCATCTCGTGCTCAGCGGTGAAGGAAAACATCGTGAGGAAATCTGCATGTGACAAATTTCATGGAAATTCTGCCACATGTAAATTCCACCAACCCGCATTGGAACAGCGTGGTGGAATATGTTCCAAACCTTCTCCTCAAAGGGAGAGGAGGCCTTTGGCCCAGCAGTGGGAATTTACAGGCTGTTGTTGTTGTTGTTGTTGATTCATGGTATTTTTTTGTGTTTATAATTCATCTCATGATTGGTGGTAAAGGAAAACATTGTGAGGAATCCTGCACGTGTCTAATGTCAAAGAAATCCTGCCACATTTGAATACAACCAATCCGCAGTGGAACATCATGGTGGAATATGTTCCAAAAATCTTCTCCTCAAAGAGAGAGGAGGCCATAGCCCAAAAGTGGAAAATTTATAAACTGTTGTTGTTGATGTTGAAATTCATCATAGACAGTTTTAGTTACCATTTCTGGTTTCGCCAAAATAACAATTGTTATTTTATTGGGTTCTTCTCTTTTGGGTTTTTGTGATTTGAAAAATGGATCTTCGTCATTAGTCAGCTTAATAGGTCTGCTTATAATCTCTTGCCAAATGTTATTCGGCGAAAATGTTTCCGAATATATTATCCTCTTGATTCTCCTACTGTTGTCCCTTGCAAATGGTGCTCTAAATTGTAATTTTGGTTGGCTATAATTTTTCCGTGTTCGGGAACTAAGACGTTGTACGCTGAATCTAGTTTTTTCACCTAATATATTTTGAAATACTTTAGGTTTTTTCCTCGTCACGGTTTTCTTTTTATTTTTATTTTTTGTTATAATTTTGTTTTGAATCGATTTTGTTGTTGGGGGCATGTCAATAGATATAACTTGTATGTCTTCCGATTCGTTATCTTCAGATGAATAATTTTCTGTATCATCTTGAGCATATTCTAAAGATTTTTTTTCAATGCTTAATTTATCGACTGGTTCTTTGGTTTTATTTAAAGCTGTATTCGTTACTTTTTTAATGTCATCAGTATAATCATCATCTAGCGACTCGCTGTCATAAATAGCCGCTGTTGCTGGTTTAAATGTACTAGCCCTCACATAATCTACTTTTGAAGGCAACCATATTTTCTGTGTTTCATTTTGGTTTTCATAAGATGAATCGTCAGAGTCGTCGTTATCGCTTATAGATGCTGAATCGTTCTCTTTGTCCTCTTTAAACTTCAAAACTTTTAGTATTTGATCATATTTGTTGATAAAATCGTACAATGCTCTGTTAACTGACGAAATATTCCCAGATTGGGATTTAAGTATTATTTTTACATCTTTTGATTTTATCACATTATTACATATCACCTGTAAAATATTTGATTTTAGTGTTTAAATATGTTTTTCTGTTATTTAAAAGAATAATAGTACTAACAGCAAATATCAAAAATACTTCAGGCAAATACTTGCGCAACATCTAAGTTTTATTTCCGAACAACGATAAAGTAAATTGTTTGTTATACGACCTCGCGTTTTATTTCATTAAACCCAATAGAAGATTTACATGTAACAAACTATACTATAATATAATAATATATACTTAGTATCCAAATAAAACAAATGAAAAAATATTAACAAAATTCCAATATGTATGAAATAGTCTTTTATTTTAACTGATATTATTGGCCCTTATGTTATGGGCGATATGTCCCTTTTTTACCATTTCGATTTAAATATCGAAAGAAACTAAAATTAAAATACAATAACGCTATCGTCCCGACTTCGCATGAGAGTTTTGTTGATAAGACTTTTACAACTTTTTTACAATCAAACATAAATCTACCATTAAATAAGAGTATACCCACAGAACTAATTTCCAATTTCATCCTCTTAGGTGATCAGTTTTCACAATCTTCATCAACTCTATTTAGCATAACATAATAATACCGTCATCATCGTTTGTAGTATAAAATTGATCCCAATATGTCTGAATGTCTTTCTTGTATCTGTCTCATATGTCAATTAGATCAACGAAACGAAGCAATCTTTATTTATAAATAATGAAAAATTATCGATGAAATTCATCATAGTCAGTTTTGTTACCATCTCTTGTTTCGCCAAAATAAATAAATAAACAGAATTGATTGATTGATTAAAGAAATTTTTTGTTATAGTGGACGAAATCCAAGTGGCATCGTACAAGATGCTCGGGTCATTGTACACGCTGGGAACTGACGTGGGACTCACACATGACAGGAAATACCTTAAAACTGAAATAGAGCGACACAAACCAGCTCTGGTGAGTATAACATAATATTAGTTGGTTTGCTATTTGGCAATCAAATTTTTAGCTTGATGCATGAATAATTTTCAAGTATCTATTTTACTTTACATATTACTACTTTACTGGTACTGTACTTTATTGGCTTTCACGCCATTAAAACAATGGTACAAAATTTTGATTCAGTCGTGTACTTACGAGCATAGAATTTGTATAAAAACAATAAATATTTTTAACCAAAAAAAGGTTAAACGCAGTGGCGGATTTACCAATAGGCTAAGTACGCTGGAGCCTAGGGCGGCTAGTTTAAAAATTAAAAAAAAAACTTATAATTATATATATACACATTACTTCCGTAATACGTATACTCGTCACTACATAGCGGGATCCAAAAATAATAATAGTAACTGACAGAAATATCACCTAGTATATAATCATAATGAGGACGACATAACACAAATCATAAATGTTGCAAAAAAAAAGTAGGGGCAACAAAAATTGAATAGCCTACTTGCGGCAGATTTGTAAATCCGCCACTGGTTAAACGATACGTCACTTTTGACAGTTATTTTATTGTCTTTTTATTAATGAATGTCAACAGGGCTCATGTTTAGGAGCGTTCAGTTCAACATTCCCAGTAGCCTACCTCGAGCCTCATCTCAATAAACACAATCAGTTTTCTTTGCTGAACCGCATCGCTGACCATTCGCTTGAAGCACAAGGTAAGAACATGACAATATACCGTTGGCATATTCTTATGAACCAATCAAAACTAATTGTTTTTTTTTATGCAAAATTATCATTACAGGACGTTGGCCCAATTCGATATTACAGCACGTTTAACAAAAGTATTTAAAATATCTATCTATTTTATAATACAATACTATTTATGTGGTATAGGATATATTCCACGTAGCAATTAGGTATATATTATCAATCAGTATATACCAATATTATTATTTCGATTCCATATGGGAATTCTTATTGGTAGTTAAATTATTTTTGTAACAAAATCTAATCGAAGAATTCGTCAATTAGTTTTAAAGATTTTATATGATATATTTATCCACAGATATAATGGCGAAAATGGAGCAATCAATGCCGACATTAGAATCGATCCTCAATGAAGTTGATCACTTTGTAGAATCTGACAAAACGTATAGCGAAGCTCCGCACATTATTGATGTGGTTATGCCTTTGCTGTGTTCGTACTTGCCATTCTGGTGGGCGCAAGGACCTGATAACGTGACACCAACTGCCGGGTGAGTATTCTTTTATGCATATTTAACGTCATAATTCTATAGGCTAGTTAGAAGGCTTCAGAGTATTCAAATCTTAGGGTAGACCAATAATATGTTATTCGGTCAAGAAATTCCCATTAACATTTTGAATTTACAATGTTGGGTCTGTCTAGCAAAGCGCCCAAGTCAATCTTTAAAGTTCTTTCGAAAAGTACAAGTTTTATTACGACGCTTTCCGTCATTTTCGGAATTAATCGATGCCCCTAACACATGACAATTTGTGTTGTTGCACGAATTTGAGTCTGTTATTTAGGATGCAGAATTTATAGTCACTTGCCGTTACGATACTTATCTGATTACTTTATAAAACTCTTTAAAATATTGTAATTTTTTTAGTAACCACGTCACAATGGTGACGGCGGAACATATGAATCAACTATTGAAGAATGTTCTCAAACTTATCAAGAAGAACATCGGTAATGAGAACGCGCCTTGGATGACTCGCATCGCGACGTACACGCAACAGATCATCATCAACAGCTCAGAGGAACTATTGAGGGAGTCATTCCTGCCTCTAGCTGAGAGGGTCAGGAAGCGGACTGACAATATGTTCCACAAGGAGGAAAGCTTGAGAGGTTTTATCAAGGTTTGTATTTAATTTTTTTGGTATATAAATCAATTTATTACCACTGCAACACTATTCCTTTGTTTTTGTCTTATATATACTATTATTCTAGAAGCTTCTTTAGTATAAAATAAAAGAACTGTAAGTCAATTTAAAACTTGGCTTTACTGAATAACCGAACAAATTTTATGAATTTTATACTAAGCATATTTTAAGATCTAGACACGCGGTAGCGTATCAGCCAAGTTCAGGTAACAGAACTGGCGAGCAGCACCATGTATAATATACATACAAATGAATATAAATACAAACGCTGCGAATGGGCTATATGATTCTTCTATTATATTTCTTTCCAATAATTTTGCAATTTGATCTTCAATCTCTTTCTTATCTTCTATTGTGCAACGGTATGGTCTTTTGGAGCAATATTTTTCTATCAGTAGGTCAATATGTGCTTCATAAACTGTTACCTGTCCTATGTCATATTTGTCCTTTGCAAAAACAGACTTATATTTCGAAATTAATTCATCAATCACTGCCTGTTTTTGAAAGTCTAGATGATTTATGCAAATTTTGAAGTTTTCTTTTTGTATACCTTCATTGAAGTTTATTAAATTATCATATTTAATCTCCCTAGAGACTATATCTATTTTGTCTGTTTCCTTGGAAACCATTTCACTTTTTTTTATTGGCAATTTCTGAGTAATTTTTAAGTTTTCGTTTTGAACTAGGTAAAATTCTTTTATACAATCAAGACCCACTAAAAAATCATAATCGAAATTTTCCTTGTCTATTACGAAAACATTCATTTTTTTTTCTACATCAAAGATCGCTATATCAAGTGTAATTATTCCATTTGCCTTTTTAACGCCATTAATCGTTTTTAAATTAGTATTATTGCAATGACTGCTTTCCTTATTCTTTATTTTTAACAATTTAGAATTTATTAATGATACATTAGATCCAGAGTCATAGATTCCAGACACTTCAACATTTTTATTCAGTACTAATTTCACTTTGATCAATGGCGGTACTATTAGTTTTTTGGATCTTCACACTGCAATTCACATTCCAATTCTGGATTATTAATGAACTTTATTTGCTTTTTATCTTTTTCAGTAATTGAATTTGTTTTAAACCAGCAAGAATCTTCTGAATGATAGCGGACACCTTTATTTAATTTTTCACAAATACTACATTTTTTTTTCTCTGGCTTAGTATCTTCTTTCTTCTTGATAAATTTTCTTCTTGAAACTAAATGTTCTAATTTTCCAAGTTCACTAAACAAATTTTTTGTTTCTACGATTTGGTCTTTGTTGATTCTGTCTGTTATAAAATCTGGTAACCCAGCAGCAATGATATCAATAAGAGTCCCTTCATCTATTGTTTTTCTTACCTCTAATAAAAGTTTTTCTTTCTTTACCGCATATTCTAGTAAAGATCCTGATTGGTACTTGTAAGATAAAGCATACTTGCTAGCAGTCCAACCTTTATTAGCATATGTTTCCAAAAGACTTGAATTCCATTTTGACCACTCGGAATGTAAACTAAGTTTGATCATCATGGAAGAATACCAATCAATGCATGATTTTTCAAGAAATAATCTGAAGATTTCAATTATTTCTTCTTCTTTTACGATACTAAACCTTGTACATTCTTTTTCAAATACTTTCATCCACTGGTGTGCATTTGAACTTTTACCATCAAATTTTCCAATAACAAACTTGTCAGCTAAATTTTTAATACTATGTTTTTCTTTGTCTTGTTGACTTAACAAATGTTTCCAAAATTTTTACTATGGGTTCTTCTGAACACCTTTTACTGCCAATAGCCATTTGTTCTTGGGTAGTTTCCTCTAAAAATTGTTCCTGAAACATCATGTTTCCGTCATCATCAAAATAAGTTTGTATTATATCCTGAGTTGTTTTTATCCATACACTTCTCGTTTGATATCTTTTCTTCAATGTATTTTTCACGGCAAAGAAAGTTTTCGAGGTTTGGATATGTTTGTGAAGTGCTACTGCTTGATATTCTTCAGGCATAAGGAAAACTTTTCCATCTTTTGTGGCAATTGCGGTTATGGCGATATAGTTTGACTTTCCGTCTATCGATGGTTTAATTTCAAATTTAAACTTCAACGACTCCATTTTTTTAAAAATAAATGTCGTTTTATAAGATTTTATTCTTTTTACTAGGATGACACGGTTAATAAAACAAAATTGTGTTTCTCTGTAAAAGGAAATTTAATGGTTAGTTTTACATACCTCACATTAATAAAAATAAAATAAAATAACATTGAACATTGAAAAAAAGTAATATTTACGCACCTGTAAAAGAAACGACATTTAATGTTACTATTAACAATGTCTTTGTACTAAATTACAAAATTCTTTACTTTTCTAAGAACTCTCTATCGATATTTTTATAGCTAACAAAATTTAGTTGTCATGGTGCGTTCGATAACAGTTCATACGTGGAATTCAAATTAAAGAAATACTTTTTCTTTACATATATAACAGTACATTTTAATTGCGTTTTCTTAACATGAAAAATATTTCGTGATGATGGGTATCCTGTCAATGTAACTTGCTGTTTTTTCGACGTTTTTCACACAATCTTTGTGCTTATTCGGTGAAAAATATTTTGATAAATAATGGAATAAAAAAAAAACAAAGAAAAAGTCGTTTTAATTTTTTTTAACATTATTCAAACTGGCCGTAAAGAACATATTACTAAAAAAAAATTCACTTCCAGTCATCAACCGACGACACGTCTCAAGTTGAATCCCAAATACAAGAAGACTGGCAACTCCTCGTACGAGATATCTACTCGTTTTATCCTTTGCTTATTAAGTACGTTGACCTGCAAAGAAACCACTGGTTGAGGAATAATGTACCAGGTGAGCATTTTACAATTTTCAAGGTCACAATGGAAAATGATGTCAAAACAATGATTAAAAGATATTGTTAGTGCAAATTCAAAGATCATATTAGGACAAGTTTATTTTCTTTTTGTATGTTTTGTTTTGGTGATCGTTTAACAAGGTTTCCAGCATTTTTCTAAGCCATTAAATGAAACTTTGAAATATTATTATTACTATTAATTTAAAAATATTTTCTGTCTTTAAATATAAAAATTAAATAAAATGATATCAGAAAGAATGACATATAAAAAATGTCAAACGTGAAATGCTATGTCAATTCTTAAAAATAGCGCTATTGGTTTACGTGAAATACGATAATAAATGTGGCTTGGTGCTGAAACGACCTATATCAATAAGCCTTACTGTGGAACAATGAATGATATTAGATCTTATATTATATAGAAATACGTAATATTATTGGGATTAGTAATGATAAACTGACGCCTTTTTATCATAAATAAATTTAATATTCATCATCCTACTGCCCTTATCCCAATTTACTTGGGGTCGAGACAGCACATCTTTCTCCATACTTGCCTATCTGACATCATCTGACAAGTAACATTCTTTCCAGTCATATCATATTTCACACAAACCATCCATCGTTTCTTCGTTAAATTATTTTAAATGATACATTTTAATTACAACAGAGGCGGAAGAACTTTACAACCACGTGGCTGAAATATTCAACATTTGGTCCAAGAGTCAGTACTTCCTGAAAGAAGAGCAAAACTTCATATCAGCCAATGAAATCGACAACATGGTAAGGCAAATGAAAATGATCTCTATTCTTATAAAGTTAGGTACTATTTCCCAACACTGTATCCTTGATGTTAGTTGCTGTTGTGACGTTTCATTTCGATGTACACCATTTTTTAGTGAATTGATTTATGTTGGTTTATTTTTTGTTACAATCATACAAGATGTTTGTCTTTTTCTTTTCTTTTTCCATTGTAATAAGGTTCAATTTCGTTTGTCGTGAATAGGTGTTGATAATGCCAACTGCAACTCGGAGAGTTACAACCGTTGTTGATGGGGCTCCACAAGGGGGCGGGAAGGTAAATTTGAATCTAATTTGTTTCTAACAATATTCTTCTTTCTAATAATAATGTATTGTTTGACTATTTCTTCTGTCTTCCAATTAATCAATTATTTTTTTCAATTGTACAGTAAACAAACCCTATCATTAACTAAATTAATTTAATATAATACTAAATCGATATAATAATTTTTGCCATATTCAATAAATTAATATTTAAAAAACAATTATAACACCTTATTTAATACTTTTTTGCAACATCTCACGCTTTTTAATCTCGCATTAAACCACAGTAGTTATTCGTAGCCTCGCCTGTATCACTTATAACGAATCCTGCACTCGTAACATTTTTTTACAGATAAGTCGGTAGATTTAGCCAAGGATCAATGATATTCTAATAAACAGATATGTTATACCCACACTAAACAACAGAAAAAAGTGTGCCGCGCCGGGGACCGTTTATTTTACATTTCGTTACAAGTAAAAATGATAGCTTGATAAAAACAATAAGTAAAAGAGATAACTAGATGTTTTAATTATGCAAAACGTATTACTGGCATAATTATGAAAACGACTAAAGGCAAACGTCCCAATTAGGACGTTTTCTAGTCTTTAATTTTTGCGCGTTAATGACATATCTGTTTACTAGAACATCATTGCTAAAGATTCATTAAAAAAATGATTATTGCATGTTATTGTCTTCCAAATGCTTACCTAAAACTATAAATATTTACTTAACTAATTATATAATTAAAACTCTCAATAAAATTATATTATATTTTTTATCATTAAAAGTTTGAAAAAAAAAATTGTCTGTAAATTTCCTACTATTGGTCCAACGGTTTTTGAAGGTAAGATTAGGAGCGCAACTTGACCAAAAACACACAGACGAACAACGACACTTGGTGAGCAAGCCTGTTACTACAAAGCAATGGGACATAGGTTCCAATTCTCAAGATTAATTGCGTTTGTAGAGACAATGTTAATAGACGTAACATTACCCTGTCTGTGTAATTTTGAAAACTAGTCTCCTTTTAATATGGCCTGAACTCCTAGCCAACTTTGGGGTGGCATGCCCAAGGGAGACAAATTAACCATGTAGTACATATTTACGGCAAATCTGACACAACCAGAAAAAAACTGCTTCAGGATCTATTCTATCCCAGGAAGCGAATTTAAAGTCTCTAGAGTCGAGATGGCCCAGTGGTTAGAACGCGTGCATCTTAACCGATGATTGCGGGTTCAAACCCAGGCAAGCACCGCTGATTCATGTGCTTAATTTGCCTTTATAATTTATCTCGTGCTCAGCGGTGAAGGAAAACATCGTGAGGAAACCTGCATGTAATAAATTTCATAGAAATTCCACCAACCCGCATTGGAACAGCGTGGTGGAATATGTTTGAGGAGAAGTCAAAGGGAAAGGAGGCCTTTAGCCCAGCAGTGGGAATTGTTTACTATCGGGCTGTCGTTGTTGTAAGTGAATATGGAATACTGAGATTGGAAAAACGTCTACACGAATTAAATAGCTAAACCAATGAAGGAGTTACTATTATTAGACAATATTAATTGTTCGCCTTGAAGGGATAATAAAATTTAAAATAAAAAGGGTTTTTTGTACTTCATACCAAAATATTATATATTAGATTATTGTGACTTTAATTAAAGTAACATAAATAACTAACAAATTAAAATAATTTAATTCTAATCAATCACGAAAAAGTAAATCGCCTTGAAATATTGTATGAACGTATTAATTTGAAACTTGCAGAAAAAGAAGAAGCACCGTGACAAAAAGCGGGACAAAGATAAGGAGGTGCAAGCGTCGCTCATGGTCGCTTGTCTAAAGAGGTTGCTACCAGTTGGTCTCAACCTCTTTGCTGGCAGAGAACAAGAGCTCGTTCAACATTGTAAAGATCGTTTCCTGAAGGTAAATGAATTATATTCTCAATATATATCCTCTCGCTAGCTATTCCCGCGATTTTGTGCGCATTTGAGTTTAAAAAAAAATATATTGTTAGTAACCTAAGTTACTCCTTATTACATCAACTATTTGCCAGTAAAATTCCCGTCAAAGTCGGTCAGTTCCAGAGATTAGACGGAAAAAACATCTGTTGTAGACAGACATTCATTGGTTATTATAGTATTATTACCGTATATGCATATTCGTACATATGTATTTAGTGGTTATTTGAATATTACAAAAGATACTCCAATGTTATTGCATAAATATGTATAGATATTTTTGTCCTCTCTTTAATATTGTCTCAATACTATTGAACATACCTACAGTCATAGTCTTTTCCAAAATAATGTTTTATACAAAGGCTAACTTCGCTTACGTTAAATGAACGAGGCCAATATACAAAAACTAATTTACAAAAACATCTAGAAAATGTCTGAACAAGACGTCGCCGAGTTTGCGAAAACGCAGCTGACATTGCCCGATAAGATCGACCCAGCGGACGAGATGTCCTGGCAACATTACCTCTACAGCAAACTCGGGTCGAAGAGCAAGACTACCGTCACCGTGGAAACGTCCGAGAACAAGGCCAAGATCATAGATGACACCGTGGAAAGAATCGTCGCTATGAGCAAAGTACTCTTCGGTTTGCATATGGTAAGTAAATCTATATTCATCATCATGAATTCAAAATTAACGCCAGATGAGTAAAAATATCGTCTGCAAAAAAAAAAATGAAATACGAAATAATTTTGACAAAAATAATATTAGAATTGATTCAATAACTATTTCTGGTTGATCTGGTAGTCAATCTTGCTAAGTATACTTTTAAGTATAAACATCTGTGATTTGAATGGATACTAAAACTGTTTTGACCACAGTAACAACTTTTGATGTAGGAGCTTAAATATTTCCTATAATTATTCGTAAAGTTACATTACTGTGTAGTAGGGCTAACTTCTCATCAAATATTATACCACCAAACAGCTTAGTATTGTTGTATTCCGATTTGTAAGGTGAGTGAGCCGGTGTAACTACAGGCATAAGAGACATAACATTTTCCCCAAAGTATGCCTAATGTAAAGAATGTTTTACATTTCTCACGACGCCAATGTCTACGGGATGTAATGACCACTTACAAATGGAAAGACCATTTGTGTCATTAATTATGTGAGAATAGGTAATAATATGTCTGTCGTCTGATAAGTTAGAATAAGGACTGGATATATTTATTTATATAAATTTGTTTGTATTTTATCCAAAATTCACGTTTAGATTGACCATCCACAACAAATGAGTAAAAACGTATACCGTTCCGTGGTCTCGATACAACGTAAGCGCGCCGTCATCGCCTGCTTCAGGCAGACCTCTCTGCATTCTTTGCCAAGGTTTATAAGACATATCGTGTGTGATTGGTGTTTTAATAACAAAAAGCTAATTGAGTTAATATTTTTATTTTGATGTTCACTACTATATTTTTTAATAAATATGATCGTCAAATATTTAGACAGTTATTATAATATTGTGTGTGTATTTGCATGTTTTTCTTTGGACCTTTTGGTCTACATTACCCGAAAATTGTGTAAACTGGTACACTTTTGTTTTGAGACAATAATATAGAGATAGATGTGTTTGACAATAACAAAAAGGGCAACAATAAATTGGAGGCTAGTTTGGTAATAGTTAAAAGTTAATGTTTACCTAATAATAAGTAATATGCATGCTGCATTGGACTAACAAGGCAACAAAGCCGAAACAACGTTCGAATAACTGGAAAAGAATTCTTTGTGCTGCGAGGAAAAGGGCAGCGATCGCATGCTTACGATCTAGACACCTTTATAAAATCAGTCGGTAAGGAAATGCAAGTAAATGTTTGGATTGCTTGCGAACAATATACACTTTAATATTCTAAGTTCTGAAGTAAGTTAACAATGCAAATATAATCAAAATAATGTTTTAATAACCCAAACCTTAAGGCTGTAAAATTTTATCGAAAAAAAAGAGTGCGACTAATTAGATTACAAGATTGGGTCCTTCCAGTTGGTATAAAGAAAACCTTGTTTCAAAAGGTATACTTTAGATATGAACTTTGTCGTAGCGTTGTAATTTATATTAATTAGATAATATATAATGTTATAATATTAGATTTAAGTATTTTTAGAGAGCTGACATTATTTATGTTATTCGAAAGATCACTAGTTAAAAGGTGACGATTTATCAAATGCTGTTTGTGCTAAATATTAGAATATATTGTATTTCTTTGCAATTCTTCGTAATATGCATAAAGATTCTAATTTCAACAATGATATTCTAATAAACAGATATGTTATACCCATACTAAACAACAGAAAAAAGTGCGCCGCGCCGGGGACCGTTTATTTTACATTTCGTTACAAGTAAAAAGGATAGCTTGATAAAAACAATACGTAAAAGGGATAACTAGATGTTTTAATTACGCAAAACGTATTACTACATAATTAAGATGTATTATTACGTATTACTGGCATAATTGTGATGAAAACAACTAAACGCAAACGTCCCAATTAGGACGTTTTCTAGTCTTCACTTTTTGCGAATTAATGACATATCTGTTTACTAGAACGTCATTGAATTTCAACATATTCCGTACAAAGAATTGGGATAGCTATGACATACATTGTAATTCGTAATTTTATTTCAATTAATTATGAGATTGTGATAATACTATTTCCCAGACATCGAGCTTGTAACATATTCGCCCGAACGTATTACGAATTGTGGCTGGAGGAGGAGAACATAGGACAGGAAGTTATGATAGAAGACTTAACTGTAAGTCCTGCTTAAAATATTTCATGCAATCCATTTAATGTTGATTTTTTTGGTAATTATTCTAGTATTCTAGTGTCAAAAGGTATCAAATACTATGTACATTATAACTTTTCTTTACAGCAATCATTCGAAGACGCAGAATTGAAGAAGACTGATGTGGTAGAAGAAGAAGGCAAGCCTGACCCTCTCACTCAGCTGGTTACGACATTCTGCCGCGGTGCTATGACTGAACGATCGGGTGCCCTTCAGGTAGCAGAAATTAAAATATATCGTCAATTTCATTTTCTTTACCAAATCAACACAGTTTTTATATTGACCATCACCTCAGTAACAGACTTTTAATGTTTTTTTCTTAGAACCAGAATGCAGTAAAGTTTTTCTCAGTTAGTCCTGTATTTGACCCAAGTTCGAATTAAATTAACCCCAAAAGTTAAGTTAAGTTATTATTGGTGAAGACTTCAAATAACTATTTCGTTTTAATTCTTTGAGGATAAAATGTACTTTATTTAATTTGCAGGAAGATCCTCTCTACATGTCATACGCTCACATAATTGCAAAATCTTGCGGTGAGGAAGAGGAAGAAGGCGGTGAGGAAGAAGAGAGTGGCGGGGGTGAAGCAGAGGCGGGTGAAGATGAAGGTGGTGCTAGTATCCATGTAAGATTCATGTTCCTATTCTTTTAGATTAATATGCCAATTTTTTTTGTTTCATTACGGTTAGTTTGTAATTTTACAATTGATCAATTCAAATCAGCCAATTCGATTAGACAAGTCCTTTGGTACAAAACTGATTGGAGTATTCGTATGCTTAATTATTTATATAAATTGTTATATATTTCACGGTAAAAGAAAATCGATAGGAAACTGTAATGTCTTGGATGAAATTGTGCCACATATATTATGTTAGCTGATATATTTTATTGCTACGTAATCATTTTTACATTGTACCGTCTTCTAATTTCTATTACAAAAAATATTTTATATTACATGCAGAAAACTATGGATACATATATGGTATGTATGGAAATGAGATACATAATATACAATTGGTTAATATGACAAATATTGTTTCTTTTTGTAAAGTTTGTTGGCTATTTCCTCCTAATTTTTGAAATGGGATTTCATTTAAGATTTCTTTATTCAATATAAAACTACTTTTTGTTATTTATAGTCTAGGTAAAATCTACTACTGATATAGAAAAGAAATTACTATGACCTTTAAAGTACCGTAATAAAATTGTATTAAATCTTCCAAATAAAAATCGCCAGGAGCAAGAAATGGAGAAGCAGAAGCTGTTGTTCCACCAGGCGCGGCTCGCCAACCGAGGCGTGGCGGAGATGGTGCTGCTACACATCTCGGCCTCCAAGGGCGTGCCCAGCGAAATGGTCATGAAGACCCTACAGCTCGGCATCTCGATCCTGCGCGGTGGAAACATCGACATACAGATGGTAAGGTCTAGAATTGTAAAGACAAATTCCAGGATGTAAAGACCAATTTTAAGGCTTGTTATTGTCCGATTATGAATGAAGTATTTTTTCGATGAAGTTCTAGCTCTATTTGGTGGTAAGGATTTGTACAAGCCCGTCTGAATAGATACCATCCACTCGCCAGATATTATAAAATCAAACGCATTGTTATTTTCCGGTACGAAATGCGACATTACAATATAACACAAATTGTCTGTCTTGTGACCTTATAATTGGTCTTTTATTAGGTCACAAGACAGACAGATTGATCTTTTAAAATAGTGCCTAAACATTTTAATAATTTTGATTAACCAGTCTTTAGTGTGTTGTGTTGGTTTAAGTTCTGGCAAAAACTGTACTTGTGTTATATAATTCAAAATCTAAAATGTAGTGTACGATTGAAAATTTTCAGGGTATGCTGAACCATCTTAAAGACAAGAAAGACGTGGGCTTCTTCACTTCCATCGCTGGTCTTATGAACTCCTGTTCAGTTTTGGACTTGGATGCCTTTGAAAGGAATACTAAAGCTGAAGGTTGGTATTTCACAATTTTATTGCATGTCGTGGTAATAAAGTTCTGGAAAGTGAACACTTGATTAACAATTTGCAAATCGACATTTCCTCTTCAAATAGGCAAAACATGTATACATAAATTGCTTTGATATAAATTCTTAATATTAATCACAGTAAAAAAAAACAGTAACAAGCTGTAAATTAAAAGGAGAGGGTTTTGAATGCACACGTGGCAGAATTTTGTTTTTCGATGTAATAAGACACATGTAAGATTCTTCACAAAGTTTTCCTTCACCGCTGAGCAAGAAATAAATTATGAACACCAACCACCGCTGAGCCATCTCAGCTCAAATTAATCTCATAATATACATATTGTACGTCAAGATACTGCAATTAAATATACCGAAAGATAAATGACTTGAAATATACTCTAATAAATTTTTGCATATTATCTATGTTACTCAAACGAAATAAAAACAAACATCTATGCAAATAAATACTCATGTCAACATTTCTGTACAGGGTTGGGAGTGGGTCTCGAAGGCGCGGCGGGAGAAAAGAATATGCACGATGCGGAGTTCACCTGTGCGCTATTCCGTTTCATACAGCTTACTTGCGAAGGTCACAACTTGGGTGAGTATTGAACCTCTGTAGATATACTATACACAATGTTCATAGATTCGCAGAATAAAGATAGGATATTTAAATAGTTAATTCCTGTTATCACAGTACATTTATTGGTATGCCATAAATGTTTATTAGATTTTACTTGTTGGTAAATGTATGTGTGGGCCTAGTTAGGTACCCACCCATCAGATGACTGATATTTACTTAGGACGTCAATGTACATATAGACTGATGACTCTTACAACACGCTCAGAGCCGGGTTTAAAGGTCTGGAGGCCCTCGGGCCACAAAGCAGTGGGGGCCCTAGACAAACAGAAGCGTGAACAACCTAATAATTATATTATCATGAATTAATTACTTTTTTATAGCAATCAGTAAGCTATGAGTTATTTACTTGTATCGGTAACTTTAAAAATATTAAATAATAACATTATTATAATTTGACTATATCTCGGTATTTGTTAACTTGCTGAAAACTGTGGCCCCCACTACTGTGGAGGCCCCAGGGCAGTTGCCCCGGTTGCCCTCCCCTAAATACGGCCCTGAACACGCTATCAAATGGCCTAGGATGTAATACCACAACATTAAATAAATAACATAAAAATAAGGTATTTTTCTCAATTGTAGATTTTTAAAATATATAGGTTAAGTTCGATCCAGAATATCAATTGGCTTTGATGCTTTGACCCGTTTTTTTTTTCATTACCTAAGATTTATGTTTTATCCATTTCAGAATGGCAGAACTACCTCCGAACGCAAGCCGGTAACACGACCACCGTGAACGTCGTCATCTGTACTGTCGACTACCTGCTACGTCTGCAGGAGTCTATTATGGACTTCTACTGGCATTATTCAAGCAAGGTATATATATCTTATCATTTAAGCAAAGCGAGAGATACTAGAGATATTCCCTAATCATGATATTCCGGCCAAATTGACGATTTTACACATTTTCCGGGACACGGGAATGCTGATTTTCTAAATCCTAGTAAAGTCATCATAAGGCGTCATATCTTTTAAAATTTTCGATTATTTACGGAGGCTTATTTTCCAAACCAGTCATAAGTCTAAGTCTAGAAGGATTTCTATTATTTTCTAACTGTTACGAGTTTAGTTTTGAAAGAAAACAAAGTATTGTAAATAAATTTATGTATCTCGTCATTTCAAATATTCTGCTAAACATGTTTATATTGTTGGACAGGAATTAATAGATCCAGCCGGTAAAGCGAACTTCTTCAAAGCGATTGGCGTAGCGTCGCAAGTGTTCAACACCCTCACTGAAGTCATCCAAGGTCCCTGCACGCAGAATCAACAGGCTCTAGCACATTCAAGGTATCAATCAGAAGACCATCTTTAACAGAACAGTATCTTTCCCTACATATTACACCATTTTTTTTATGGAATAGGTTTGCGGACGACCATATGGGCCACCTGATGTTAAGTGGTCACCATCACCCATAGACAATGTTGCTGTAAGAAATATTGACTATTCGTTACATCGTCAATAGTTATTTATCTATAAATATGACAACTGCTCGTGATATTAAAAACATTATTATTCTCCAGATTGTGGGACGCAGTTGGTGGTTTCCTGTTTCTCTTCTCACACATGCAAGACAAACTTTCGAAGCATTCCTCACAAGTGGATCTTCTGAAGGAACTTCTCAACTTGCAAAAGGACATGATCACCATGATGTTGTCTATGCTTGAAGGAAATGTTGTCAATGGTAAGAATAATAACACAGTTTTATATTAAGGGTGCATTTCTTCCCATCAGTCTTTTCACGGCGCAATTTTTCCGCAGAAATAACGAGCACGACAAAAGCATTATCTACCCAAATTGTAAACAATGTTACCTAATTAGTGGTATTTCTCCAAATGATCAGGCTCCCCGTTTGGAGACGGTTATTTAATGAATTCTTTGTTTAAAAATGCCTTAAAAGTTGGTAACATCTAATCTACATAAGATAAGTTGTTACCAATTTTGTAATTTTGTGTAGATTAGATGTTACCAAACTCTCATTATACTTATATTCACTGAAATGTATTTAATTACAGGTACAATTGGTAAGCAAATGGTAGACACGCTGGTGGAATCCGCCTCAAATGTAGAGCTAATCTTGAAGTACTTCGATATGTTCCTGAAGCTAAAAGATCTGACGTCAAGCGCCAGTTTCAAGGAAATTGACACCAACAGCGACGGCTGGGTTCTGCCTAAGGACTTCAAAGAAAAAATGGAACAACAGAAAAGTTATACTCCGTAAGTTACGAATCATTTGCAGTTTTATATAATTAATAATTTTGAAGTACATAAATAAAAGTTTTATTTCATGTATAAAAGTAGGTTGGAAATATTAAACTTTACTAAAGTGAGCGGACAAATTGCACTTTTTTATGGATTAGGTTGGCGGACGAGCATATGGGCCACCAGATAGTAAGTGGTCACCATCACCCTTAGACAATGACGCTGTAAGAAATATTAACTATATCTGATGAGTGGATGGTACCTACCCAGACGGGCTTGCACAAAGCCCTAATATTTACCACTAGCTATCGCCTGCGGATTCGCTCGCGTTTTAGGGGGTTGATTGTCGTGAGTTAGGTAAAAAGGGTACATACCCTATCTCCTTCCTTGGAGGTCAAGCTTGTGTTACATCAAATTTCATCAAATCGGTTCAGTGCTTTGGTCACGACAGACAAGCAGAATTACTTTCACTTTTATAATATTAGCATAGATTCTCTACACCAACAATACGCCACCTTAGGAACTAAGATATTATTTCCCTTTTTAGTAGTATAGATCCACCACTAAGTCGAATCTTATATAAAACTAAATATTATCTTATCTAACATTATGCCAATAATTATCAATTCTCTTACAGTGAAGAAATAGAGTTCTTGTTAGCCTGCTGTGAAATCAACCACGATGGCAAACTGGACTACGTCGGATTCTGTGACCGCTTCCACGAACCAGCTAAAGAAATCGGCTTCAATCTTGCCGTTCTACTCACCAACTTGTCAGAGCATATGCCCAATGAGCCAAGGTAAGACTTTAATGCCATATAATATTTGACGTCCTAGTGTGTACACCGGTTTTCATGGGTACGTCACTCCGAGGTCCCGGGTTCAATTCCTGGCCGAGTCGTTTTAGAAAAACTTCATTAGTTTTTTATGTCTTGGGTCTGGGTGTTTGTGGTGCCGTCGTTACTTCTGATTTTCCATAACACAAGTGCTTTAGCTACTTACATTGGGATCAGAGTAATGTATGTGATGTTGTCCAATATTTATTTATTTATAATATGCATCAAATTTTTGACATAAAAAAATGGGTTTCATTCATTCAATTCCGGTATTTATTTTCCTGTATTTATTATTAGATTGGCACGCTTCCTCGAGACGGCTGGTTCCGTCCTGAATTACTTCGAGCCATTCCTCGGTCGTATCGAAATCATGGGAGGCTCCAAGCGCATCGAGCGCGTCTACTTTGAAATCAAGGAATCAAACATCGAACAGTGGGAGAAACCTCAAATCAAGGTACAGAAAACTCTCAAAACAAAGTATTTGCATCATGTATATCCATTATAAAACTTATATTTGTATCACAGGGAGAAGCAAGATTGTTTGATATGGGGTCATCAACAACAAAAAATAGCTGGATTCGTATATTGATTTGTTTTAATATTTTATAACCCGCGACACCATCTGCCAAATCCTTCTTGACAGCTGTCATTTCTTGTTTTTTCTTACATGATTCTTACTGGCCATTCAGAATCAAATCTGTTAGCTGAGTGATTACAATCGAAGTATTTAATTATTTGATGCTGCAGCATGTAAATAGCCATCATGCTTGTATAGACATCCCAATAAAAAAACTATTATTGTGAAGTGTTTGATCGTGTTGACGTTCTCACATAAAGTAAAGTAACAGTCTGTAAATTTCCCACAGCTGGGCTATGGCCTCCTCTCACATTAAGGAGAGGTTTTGGAACATATTCCACCACGCTGTTCCAATACGGGCTGGTGAAATGCACATGTGACAGAATTTCGATGAAATTATGCAGATGCAGGTTTCCTCACGATGTTTTCCTTCACCGCCGAGCACGCGATGAATTATAAACACAAATTAAGCACATATATATATAGTGGTGCTTGCCTGCCTTTGAACCCGAAATCATCGGTTAAGATGCACATGTTCTAACCACTGGGCCATCTCAGCTCTAACATTTCGTATGTATACTCCGTTTCCAATGGCCACCTGACTCGTGTTCCAGGAGTCGAAGCGTGCGTTCTTCTACAGCATCGTGACGGAGGGCGGCGACAAGGAGAAGCTGGAGGCCTTCGTGAACTTCTGCGAGGACGCCATCTTTGAGATGACGCACGCGTCCGGCCTCATGGCGGCCGGGGAGGACGCCGTCGGGGGGCCCAAGCATCGGGAGGCCTACCACGTGTACATGGGGGACGACGAGGAGGAACGGTGAGATCAGGAATCTTCGACAGCGGGAGCTCTACTACGAAGTAGTTTCAAAACTATCTTATGAGATTGCTAAATCTCTATTCTGTATAACTATTCTAATTAAATGACATTAAATCCATTTTAAATATCTAAAGACTAAGTATTTTGTGTTTGTAATAGTTTATTTATTTATTTTTTATCTTCCTTACAGAGCTGGAAAAGATCCAATCCGTCGCGGTTACCAGTCCGTCAAGGATGGCATCTCCGCGGCATTTTCGTCTCTATCGCCATCGAATCTAAAGGCGAAAATGGCGGACCTCCAACAGATGCCTCCATCGGAACTCTTCATTGGCTTCTTCAAACTTTTCTTCTACTTCTTCTATTATATCGGATACGGTTTTGTAGTTGTCATCAGGTGAGTTTAGTTCTTATTACTTTAAATATAAGGTTTAAATTTGATTCAAATAATAATAATGGTTGTCTCATTTCACGCAACTTTCTCGGTGCACAGTCATTGGTAAAAATTCATATTTCATTTGATGATTTTTTTAAAATTTTGCACTCAATTAAATTTTTGGCACTTTTCTTTGATTTTATCACACGGAACATATTTAAAATCCAGTAGCTCAAAGTAATATATCAGCTGTTCAATTATGTAGAAGTTGACAAATCCATTTTGACCCCTTGAGCGATTATTACGGAAATCTAGAAAAAAAAATGCTTACTACTGCAATTTTTTGAGCTTTCTCGCTCTTTAGTCAAAAAAGAGTTTGTATTACATTTTATTACTTGATAATGGTGCTTATTTGCTATTTACAATTTAATAACATGATCTGTATTTTTCTTTATGCTAGCATTTTCTTTATTTTAATTGTATAGCTTTCATTTCTCAACATCTTAAAGTATATTAATCTCAAGACGATTTTAAGTGTCATTAATATCTAAACTAATATATCTAAAGATGTCTTAAATTTTCGCGATTATTACACATTTAAATAAAACTAATTATAACGGATGAATCGCGTCTATTAATTATTTTTAAACATCCCGACGTTTCGAGCACTTTGCAGTGTTCGTGGTCACGGGTAGACTATGATCATAGTCTACCCGTGACCACGAACACTGCAAAGTGCTCGAAACGTCGGGATGTTTAAAAATAATTAATAGACGCGATTCATCCGTTATAATTAGTTTTATTTAAATATCTAAAGATGTTGTACATATGTTGCAACAACAACAACAAAAGCTTGTAAATTTTCCGCATGGCTAAAGCCTCCTCTCTCTTAGAGGTGGCTTTAGTCATGCGGAAAATTTGAAACATTAAACACAACACAACAACAACAAACACAAACAAACACGGAAGGTTTGAAACATATTTCACGTATGTTGCGTGTATGCCAAGTTCCTTAAACTCGCCTATTTCTGTCGTTTCCTATATATTGTGTCGCTGGGCGCAGGTATGTGTTCGGCGTGCTGCTGGGCTTAATGCGCGGCCCGCAGAACGACGACACGCCGCCCGAGCCCACGGAGGAGGAGAAAATCGGTCAGTTGAAGCTCTCCCTCGCACACGCACACTCGCACGCGCTGCGAGCGCCGCTCACAAGTAAGACACACACACACACGCGCACGCTTGCCGCCGCGCCGGATGCTCTAACTACTAAGTCGCCATGAACTCATCCAACCCAAAGAGGATCGTTATCTCATTTGCTTGGAATTGATGCTCATACAAAATACTGCAAGGAAGAGGATTTTGCAAACAATTATGACCAACCGTCTGCCGGATAAAAATCCTGAGATTTTGAAGTCGCAATATTTACCAAGCAATCTTCATATCTTTGAAGCGACATTCCAAATAGTCACATTGTATTGATGGCAAATATCACATTTGTTATCAAAAATGACGAATTATAAGAGATATCACAATGAATTGAGAAAGCAAAACATGTATATAACTGATCATCGCGCTAAGCTGCTAGGCAGGCTTTACGATTTGATTAACATTGGTTTGAAATAACTTAACCGCTTAAAACTATGAATTTGATTAAAAACTTTTTTTAATTTGACTTAATGCTTCTAAAACAATGTTGATATACTCATCGCTACGACAAGGTATATAAATGAGCAAGCAAGAAAAGAAAAAAAAATTGACACTCTTAATAATTAATGCCAAGAATATGTAATGATTGCTATGTAAAAAATATTATTTCGTCTTAAACACACACACACATATATACATAAGTTCTTATACACACACAAAAACTCGCACTACACACAAGTACACTTTTTGACACCACAGATTATTAATTTTTTTCAGCAATTGTTTTCATTTATGGAGATTCATTTATTTAATTTATTTGAAATTGTGTTTATATCAGAAATGCTTCAATAATTTTTCACACACTAAAACGAATTAATTTTTTTTTTGAGAGATTTGCAGTGAGGTGTTGCATTAAAATTATTAATATTTATTCAAATAAGCCATACAGTGCTGAAAATTTATAAGTGGTCAACATCACGCATAGAGTCTGCTTCTATAAGAAATATTGATTCTTCCTTACATCGTCACTCACCCTTCATACCGGAACACAACAATACGTAATATTACCCTTTGCTTAGAATATCTAATGAGTGAGTGGGACTCTCGAAGGGACTTTCAAAAAACTCTACCACGAAGTAAAAGTTTCACCGAGCATCATGTATATTGTAAAAATATTAACATCGAATATATTTTTATACATTCAAATCAGTTGAACGGTACAGGCTGTTACAATATTACTAGATAAATAGTACAAAATAACTTCTAGATGTAGATATGAAGGAGAGACATTAAGCCCTTTTATGAATTAACCAAGGGATCGATATTGAAATTCTGTTTCTATATAGGTCCAGTCCGGCATCTTCCAGCTCTACCGCCAGCAGAGGACACTGGGCAAATGCAAGTCTCTGCATTCGGTCTGGATATCACTAAAGAGGACAATGGCCAGTAAGTTTCCTCTAAAAAACTCCAAACCATTCAATAGTTTTGTCACAGTTTAATAGGAGAAGATTAGATAATCAGACAAAAGTTTGGCTGGTTATTATTCGACCCAATATGTTGTTCCACACTTACGCTCTTGAAGATGAAGACGCGTACTTATTAAATTCATCCAGCTCATTTCACCCGAGATCGGTGCTGTGTGTAGGGAGACTTACGGCCTGCATCGTGACAAGCCTTTTTGTAATTCATTTTTGATTAGCTTATCGCAACCATATCGCTGTTAATGTACTACTAATAATGATATATTATAGTACGATAAAACTTAGATGTCGCATCGGCAAAATTCGTAAAACCGATCACATCCGAATTGAGTACGCTAACCCAAATTATCAATATTTATTTCTCATGCGAATATGATCTTTGCACAAACGTAATAAGTTGTAATATCATATGACCTAATATATTCGTCAATTTGACGCGTCGATTTACATGCATTTGCTTTCTCTGACGCAAGAATCTATAGCGACGAATAGCGTGGAATGGCGCGATAGGGAGCTATTTCTATTGGTTGTGTAAATCGGTAGTAATCGGTTTTATTTTCATTCCGTTGCATTTTCCGATGCTACATCTAATTTGTGTCATACTATAAGTGGAATCCCAGAAAATAATTGCACAGTTAAATGTTACTACATCCATGAAAAGTGGAGTGGCCCCATTGTAATTTTTATTTGGAAATAATATTTTCGATCAGTTATAAGTAACGACCATTTTAATAATATATGTTCTCTTTTTAAAATAAACTACTATTTCAGGATACAAGTGAAACCGCACGAATCACCCAGTACTTCCACTCCATCATCAGGCGAGGAAGCCGAGGTGTCTCCGGATGAAAGCGTTGAACATACTGAGGAACAACAGCCGCCCTCCCTTATCGATCTCTTGGGGTATCGCATTATTTGTTTTTTTTTTATCCTGTTTACTTCAATTGATGAATTGATGAACCTACCCTATCCAATTTTAATTTCCAAAAACCTAAAAAAGGTTCAGTAGCCCGACTCTGGTTTTGATTTGGTACTTAATGATATGATAAGTTTGTTGTAATTATTGATATTCGTTTTAAGTTTTTTAACAATACTTGCATGTCAATTTTTTTTAACTAAACATGTACATATTAAGAGTAATGTGTATCACCATTCAAATAAAATCAACTAAACTAGACCAAAGACACGCTTAATGTGGCGTATTTTCTCCTTTGTCTATGCTGATCACTTTACAATAAGAGTATTTGTTTCCAAGCTCTATTTTTATTTAATAAATCATAGTTCTTAGTCTTAGTCCTATTTATTAGGGTCGTCTGGTAGAGGTCACTGTTCAGTGATAAGACCGCCCTTTGCACGCTTTTTATGTTAGTGTTAAGTTTGCTTCTTGCTGTATCTGTGTGATTTTATTTGATTGTATTATGTGTGCAATAAAGTTATTTATTATTATTATTATATTTCAGTGGCGAACAAGCGAAGAAACAAGCCCAGGAGAGATTAGAAGCTCAGGCAGTCCAGCAAGCCGCTATGTCGGCCATCGAGGCTGAGAGCAAGAAGGTATGTTTTTATGTGCATAATTAAATCTTGACAACCTTTTTAGGTGGTGATTAGTTAAAGAATAGTGTGTCTTCTTCTTTCGAATGCTGATAGAAAGAGAGAGAAATCGCTTAACCATACGCCTTTTAAAAATTCTTTATAAGTAAGATGTTAGATTTCTCATTTCATAGACTTTTGCCAGTTTTAAAAGCCCATTAAATTGAGCTGACTTTTTTTTATGTTATAGGTTGGCGGGCCAGCATATGGGCCACCTGATGGTAAGTGGTCACCATTACCCATAGACAATGACGCAGTAAGAAATATTAACTATTCCTTACATCGTCAATGTGCCACCAACCTTGGGAACTAAGATGTTATGTCCCTTGTGCCTGTAGTTACACTGGCTCACTCGTTTTCAGCCATAATTTTTTAATTTTTTTTAATAGAAAATTAGTCTTTTTTACATGCATATACATATTAAAGCTCGCATTTTTCTTTTTTTTAATATTGTTGAATATCAAGATAATTAGTTTTTGACTAATTATTTTGATAATTAATTACAAAAATAATCGATTTCAACATTCTAATTCTATTCACGCAGCGTGGATACGGGAAATCATATTTCCAAAGCAAGCAGGTAAAGTACGAATGTATTCCTTCTATTTGAGGAATACTACTTGAAAACTTGGTCTACAAATAGGCATTTACAACATGCCACCTGTCAATATTTAAAAAAAAAAAATTTTTATTATTCTCTCTTTGTTGGATCAATGTAAAATGTATTCCGTTCCGAAAGTCCTATCTTAATAGAGTTTGTAATCAAATCAAAATATACTTTATTCAAGTAGGCTTTTACAAGCATTTTAAGTGAAGCTACTACCGGTTCGGAAAGTAGATTCTACCGAGATGAACCGGCAAGAAACACAGTAGTTAATCTTTACCAACATTTAAAAATACAGTCATGTTAATTAATTTCAATTATATATGTATGTAATTTATCCTGCCTCAGCAGGTATTAATTCCACGCTTTTTTGTCGTCTGCATAATCTTGTATTACAATATAACTTAGGTGCAGCATCGCTAAAATTCGTAAAACCGATCACAGCCGACTTAAGTACGCCATCCTAAATTATCAATATTTATTTTTTACTAGCGACCCGCCCTGGCTTCGCACGGGTGCAATACTGATACTTAATATACTACAGAATTTGTTTATTAACGACATCACATTGCAATCTTCTAAAATTATCATTGTTTCTTTACTATATTCTTTATGTATTATTAACACAAACCTTCCTCTTGAATCACACTGTCTATTAAAAAAAACCGCATCAAAATCCGTTGCGTAATTTTAAAGATATAGGGATATAGAAAGCGACTTTGTTTTATACTGCTTAGTGATGTGATTTTGTTCTTTACACAAACGTAATAACATGTAATATCATATGACTTAATATATTCGTCGATTTAGATGTACTTGCTTTCTAGCGTTGAACTGGCGCGAGAATCTATAGCGACGAATAACGTCCAACGGCGCGATTGGGAGCTATTTCTATTGGTTGTGTACATCGGCATTAATCGATTTTGCCGATGCTACATCTAAGTTATGTCCTACTATACAGAATAATGGATTGTAGCTGAATTGTGTAAAAGAATAATCTCTGGACGCTTGTTCCCAACAGGCAGTACAGGGCCCGTCGCCGTCAGCGCTGTCCCAAGTGGACTTGTCTCAGTACACGCGGCGCGCGGTTTCGTTCCTGGCGCGCAACTTCTACAACCTGAAGTACGTCGCTCTCGTGCTCGCCTTCTGCATCAACTTCGTACTGCTCTTCTATAAGGTGGGTTTGGGGATATTTTCTTCATGTAATCGATCACGACAGTTCAAACATTTTGGGCTACATCGGTTACGTAACTGCAAAATGTCCTTTGTGAAAAATCTCAATTCGAAACTGCAAATTTTAAAGGATCAAAGTTTCATTTTGGAATTCATATTTATTGGAAAGTTATATAGTCCCTTATACCTATAATTATACTTACACATTGAAATAAAACTAGTTAAAACTAGTTTTATTTCCATGTGTAATAATCGCGAAAATTTAAGACAACATTATATACTGACACACACATCCGTCAAACCGAAACAAAAATAATAAATATTGTTTGCAACAAAAGCCATCGACCAAGAATAAGCCTTAGAAATATTCCTCTTACTTCAGGTTTCAACATTGGAGGTGGAACGCGGCGAGGGTTCAGGTATCGGTGACATTATCAGCGGATCGGGTTCCGGACAAGGTTCTGGCAGCGGAGACGGTAAGTACTATTTTTTTAATATAAATAAATAAATATCAGATATCACATACATTACTCTGATCCCAATGTATAGCTTAAAGCACTTGTGTTATGGAAAATCAGAAGTAACGACGGTACCACAAAAACCCAGACCCAAGGCATCATAGAAAACTAATGATAATCTACATCGACTCGGCTGGGAATCAAACCCGGGACTTCGGAATGACGTACCCATGAAAATCGGTGTACACACTACTCGACCACGAAGGTCATCTAACATATAATTCATTAATCTTACACATGCAGTCGTACCTGACAATTTTCAGACAAAGTTCTACGAATAATTTGGTGCATATCCATAAAAAACAGCTTTCTAGTGATATTAATTACATACCCTCAATTCATTCTTTTAGAGTGTTCTGATACGATATTATTTTTAAGCTAGTTTACACACTTAGAAATTGACAATTTTTGGACAAAGTTCTTCAAATATTTTGCATATATAAGGCAAACAAGATTTCATGTGATATTAATTTAATGCCCTCATTTCAATATTTTATTTTAACGTCAAATAATATACGATTTTCACACATTATATATATAAGATACTTAAATACTAGAGGACTACCTACCGAATTGCTAACCAGTTTTTCTCGGTAGAATCTACTTTCTAAACCAATCTACAGTCTACTTAATTACATTTTGTAAAGATGTTTCGTTTGTAGGTGGTAGCGGTGAAGGTGATGACGAAGATCCACTAGAAGTGGTGCTCATAGACGAGGACTTCTTCTACATGGAACACGTGATCAAAATCGCCGCCGCACTGCACTCTATTGTTTCCCTCGCTATTCTGATTGGTTACTATCATCTTAAGGTAGGCATATTAACTTTTATAATGAACGTCCTATCTTTATTCGCAATCAGAGTGAGATACGACCTTTTATAACTGAAACGCTGTTCGCAAACTCGACGACGAATCACAAGACGTTGTTTCTTGTTTGTTTGTGTGGATTTATGCTCGTGATTGGCGATTGGTGATTAGTGATACTTTAGATTTATGGTCGTCACTCATTTATATATTAAAAATCTCCAATAAAAAAGATTTACGAGTATCTATCATTACACATTACATCGTGGAATAATCTTTCTAAATGTGTGTGCTCTTGTAATTATATGAGACCACATTAAATATTACTAATTTTTGTTTCATTTAAACAAAAAGAAACATTACATAGTGGAACTGAACTACAAAATGTAAATGATGGATATCTAAAACACATTATGAGAAGACTTTTTCCAGACTGATATTATCTGAACAAAGCTGATTTAAATCCACGTAACTACTTTACATGTATTTATGTAATATAAATCAACAATCAATCAATCAACAACAGCCTGTAAAGTCCCACTGCTGGGCTAAAGGCCTCCTCTCCCTTTGAGGAGAAGGTTTGGAACATATTCCAAACTATACGAGTAATATAAATATACGAGTATATTTATATACAATTTTTCTTTTATAATGTTGATATACATTCTGACACATTACCACCAAAAAACAATGTTTTCTTTGAATATCGAATTTCTTCATAACAGGAGCGACCTTTGCAAAAGCAATATTAATCTATTACCTTATATCACAGGTACCGCTAGCTATATTCAAACGGGAGAAGGAAATAGCTCGTAAGCTTGAATTCGACGGTCTTTACATCGCAGAACAGCCGGAAGACGACGACCTGAAGAGCCATTGGGATAAGCTTGTGATATCTGCCAAGTGAGTCATTGTTTAGTATCATTTGCGAAATTATTAATTTCTAACTTAGATTTAATCACGAGAGCTAAAATCGATATTCGAAAACTATTTCTTCACACGGGAGAAGTTCAGGTGTTTAGTCGTATTCCCATTCCATAGTCGATAGAACTAGAACACAGAATAGACCTATATGCAAATATCATGACTGACATATTAGGAGACCGACATGAAGGTTATGACTGATATATTATTGCAAACTGGTGATGAAATCTTTTTGCACATTAAATAATTTACGAGAATAGTACAGCAATAAATTGAATTAGGTCTTATAATTAGTGAATTAAACAAATAATGTATTAATAACACAGATTAAATTAAAGTTAGATAGAAAATAAAGCTGTTTGTGGAGTTAAGGTTTTTTGGTACCTATGTTTTTTTTTGAAAAGTCACATATCAATTATGTTTGATTTGGTGAACGGCAATGAATGTTTCTTTTACAGATCTTTCCCGGTCAACTATTGGGATAAGTTCATCAAGAAGAAAGTCCGCGTGAAATATTCGGAGACGTACGACTTCGATTCGATTTCCAACATGCTCGGTATGGAGAAGACTTCGTTCTCTGCTCAGGAAGAAGAAAGTAGCAAGGGATTCATCCATTAGTAAGTTTTCTTAAATTACTTTTAGTAGTCAGAAATAAAATGTATCCAATTATAAATAAATAAATAAATATTGGACAACGTCACATACATTACTCTGATCCCAATATAAGTAGCTGAAGTACTTGTGTTTGGGAAAATCAGAAGTAACGACGGCACATAAACAGCAAGGCCCAAGACAACATAGAAAACTAATTCTTGCATCTTTGTCTACATCGACTCGGCCGGTAATCGAACCCGGGACCTTGGTGTGGCGTATCTATGAAAACCGGTGCACACACTACTCGACCACGGGGTCGTCAATTAGAATTAGTGGAACTTTATTTCGTCTGTTAATAAATATTGAATTTCTTAGGTTAGAACGCGTGCATCTTAACCGATGATTACGGGTTCAAACCCAGGCAAGCACCGCTGATTCATGTGCTTAATTTGTCTTTATAATTCATCTCGTGCGGTGAAGGAAAACATCGTGAGGAATCCTGCATGTGTCTCAATTTATACAAATCTACCACATTTGTATTTCACCAATCGGCATTGGAACAGTGTGGTGGAATATGTTCCATACCTTCTCAAAGGGAGATGAGGCAAACAACAGTGGGAAATTTACGGGCTATTGTTGTTGTAGCATAATCAACATCGACTGGCGCTATCAAGTGTGGAAGGCGGGCGTCACGATCACTGACAACTCCTTCCTGTACTCCCTCTGGTATTTCTCCTTCTCCGTGATGGGCAACTTCAACAACTTCTTCTTCGCCGCTCACCTACTGGACGTGGCCGTCGGCTTCAAGACCCTGAGGACCATCTTGCAATCTGTCACCCACAACGGAAAACAGGTCACACTTACTAACTTAAAGAACTAATTGGATCTATTTTACAGGATTCAATTTTCTTAATATAAAATATGGAATACTTATACATGAAATTCTAGCTGATTACTTTAATGGTCTCAATTGGGTTGATATTGCTCACTTATTTATATAATAATATTAATGAGCACTAAAACCACTAGTTGCCTTTTCTGATGTCAATTATATATAAATGTTCTTATAGGTCTTTAAATTAGTTACTTTATTTAGTCGATACTCCACAAGTTTTAGTATATATAGGAGACATTATATCTACTAGAGAAATAATAAAACATACGAGTAAACCTAGAGGGAAACTTTACATGTAATAAATTATTATATTTTTGATTTGTCTACAGATTAAAAATGACATAAATCTATTATGAAACATTGTCTGATTGTGACAGAAAGCAATCAAATAATTTGTTCCATTATATTTTTTTGTGTTATTCGAAAGTATAATCCTTCTTTATGTTGGCAGCTGGTACTCACGGTGATGCTGCTAACGATCATCGTGTACATCTACACCGTCATCGCGTTCAACTTCTTCCGGAAGTTCTACGTGCAGGAGGAAGACGACGAGATCAACCGGAACTGCCACGACATGCTCACGGTTCGCTCCTTGTTCTTTATCTCTTTTTATGGTATAGGTTGGCGGACGAGCATATGGGCCACCTGATGGTAAGTGGTCACCATCGCCCATAGACAATGACGCTGTAGGAAATATAACTATTCCTTACATCGTCAGTGCCACCAACCTTGGGAACTAAGATGTTATGTCCCTTTTGCTTGTAGTTACACTGGCTCACTCACCCTTCAGACCGGAACACAACAATACTGAGTACTGTTATTTAGCGGTAGAATAACTGATGAGTGGGTGGTACCTACCCAGACGGGCTTGCACGTAGCTCTACCACCAAGTAAACTTCTTTACTTATCATCTTACAATTGAACTTCAATTCCAGTGCCATCCAGTATATCTTTAGTATTCTTGATCATTTTTGTCAATATTGCCGTCGATTAAACTATAAAATCAAGCATATTTCTACAATTCTTAATATTTTTGGCAATATTCCATCGATTAAACTTTTCAACTTTTGAATGAATGAGATGATAACTTCGCAAATAAATCATATCATCCAGAGAATTGCACTAAAAAACAATCGATATATTGTAGTTTGTGTGTTCTAAATAAGTTTTCAAGTAGAATTTCGATGATTTTTGGTCTTTTCGTCTTTTGCACTTATTGATTTTTTCCTTGTCGCCAGTGTTTCGTGTTCAACCTGTACAAGGGCGTGCGCGCGGGCGGCGGCATCGGCGACGAGCTGGAACCGCCCGACGGCGACGACTCCGAGGTGTACCGCATCATCTTCGACATATCCTTCTTCTTCTTCGTCATCGTCATCCTGCTGGCCATCCTGCAGGGTCTGATCATCGACGCCTTCGGTGAGCTGCGTGACCAGTTGGAGTCCGTCAAGGAGGACATGGAATCCAACTGCTTTATATGCGGCATCAACAAAGATTACTTCGATAAGGTAACCGATGTTTAAATAGGCCAATTATATACTTAATCCCATGTAGAAAAGACCATTGACTTTTTATTTGATAAATAGGTAAAGTTAATAAAAATTATACTAAGCTTATTCGTATTTCATAAACAAACTTTTGTATGTATTTAAAGTGTAACTAATAAGTACTAAATTGACTATACGGGGTGTTTGACATGCACTTTAAAAAAGGTGAAAAAATTCTCTGTACATGTTCTGAATAATGACATCAACCCCTTCATAGAAGAGAGTGAAATTTGAATATAATACAAAAATGCAGCTACGGGTTGGAAGATTATCGACGTAACAAAATTTCGTCGCGATATTCTATGATATTTATTCTCATCGCCAAACGACATGTATTCAAAATAAAATGAATCACATCGAAAACTCGAAAATAAAAACTGTCAAAGGAATTTAAAAAGAAACCATGATTTAGAGGACCTGAGCGGATAAAACAACTGTCTATTAATTTTGGTCTTATAGTGCCACAGATCATGTCTATTTTTTTTATTATATTATTAATACCGATAATGTTTCAGGTTCCACACGGGTTCGACACCCACGTGCAGAGGGAGCACAACTTGGCCAACTACATGTTCTTCCTCATGCATCTCATCAACAAACCTGACACTGAATATACAGGTAAATAATTCATGTTACATCACTATTTGTTGGGACTAGGCCTGTGCTGTGGCTTAGGTGACCAACAGATGTTATCACTTTAGTGCTTTTATTATTTTGTCTCGGGTTATGGAAATTAAATCTGCAGAGAGACGAACTTTTGAGAATATTATAATCGGAATTTATAATGTGAATCCGATGCAGTATACAACCCTGGACGCGTCGAATCATTTCAAACTAATAATCAGTTAAGATTTAATTGGCAACTAAGGCTAAAAAATTGAATCAGGTTTTTGTTAAAAGAGCTCTTTCCCTTAGTTTGCTATACCTACGTCGAAAAAGTTCTTTGAAGTATACCAGATATTTTCCTTTTTATCTACGCTATTTTATGGTGTTGTATTGTTCGATTCTGTCTATGATTATTAACTTTTAAATATCCATGTTGCAGTTATATTTTTCATCAAAATTTGTCGACACTTTATGATAATTTTTCAATATTTTAGTTTTAAAAACCTGTACTATACTAAAACTTGTATATCAAATAATGAGCTAAAATACATACATTTTTTTACTACTTCAGGTCAGGAAACATTCGTGTGGAACATGTATACTCAAAGGTGTTGGGACTTCTTCCCAGTGGGAGACTGCTTCAGGAAGCAATATGAAGACGTAATGGGAGAATAGATTAATTAGTCCAAATGTTGGTCAATTACGTGCCTGTCTTTTTTCTCTTTCATTCCTATGAAGAGTGACAAAGACGAAATGACTTGACATTTGGAAATAATCCTGTACAAATGTTAAGTTTCAAATTGTAATCATAATTTAAATATCAATTGTTGCTCAAAAATAAAACAATTTATAAAGCGTCTCTAAAATAGGATTTCATCGACGAATTAAAAAAAAAGTTATAATGACATAAAATTTTGTTTTTAATCTAAAATATGCGCTAATAATATTTCCTAGTCTGAAAAAAAGCTAATTATTTTTATATTTATACGTTTTCGATTTAAGAATAAATTTTTAACAATTCAGATATAAAAGTAATACAAAATGTTTAATCTGTGGCTTCATAAATCTTACAACTGTCAAATGTTATATTCTTCTCCATTAATTAATTAAGGTGGCCTTTCCAAGAAAATTTTCTATTTTAACATTTCGATATAGTTTATGTAAGATAGTTTAAAAGTGTTAATATATAAATAAATCTTTAATTTATTCATTTTGATCGTTTTATTTAAAATAAACAATTTTCCTTTCAATGAGTAATTTTAAACCTATCCCAAAAAAAATACCAATAAAAACCGGTTCAATCATTCCAGAGATTAGTCGGAACAAACAGGAAGAGAGACGGACAACAATCGTAAAAATATTATTTTGGTATATGTACCGTGTATACATATGCAAATAATATTGTTTAATGAATTTAGCATAGATTTATTTGTTAATGTCGCAATTAGAATTCTTTTAAAGAAGGCAATTTTATAACAGATTATATTTGACCATATATTTACACAGATAATACTTACTGATTATACTTTTTTTATTTGATGATCTAACATAAGATTAAAATAACTCAATGGGTATAAACCTATGGTGATTTTGTCAAAAGGATTTGATGAATGAAACAATTTATTTTTATAGCATTTTAATTAAACACATATATACATATATCTTTATCTTAACATAATCATAATACTTAAACACTAGTCTGTCAGTCTTAATCACTATGTTTCCACTTAGTCTTCAAATGACTGATGACTCCTGTAATCTCTTATCCTAATACTTTTTAAGTAAACCTAAGAAAATTCTCAAGTTAATTAAGCCTCTTTTATTTAGGCTGGATCCATGTTGTATTTTTTGTGTATGTTGTACAATAAAGTATAAAGTAAGTAAAGATATATAGAAATATGTAAATAACAAAATATATGATAAGTAGTCAAGTTATGGTAGGGCGATGTATTGCCGTCCGGTATTGCCATCTACTAAAATGATTGTACTATTTAATATAAATATCAGTTTTAAGGGTGTGTGAGTGAGATATGAGATTAGTACCTATGGTTGGCAGTGATGACGTAATGATTTGTACTTTTTACAGTACTCGTGTTAAAGGAGGGGTGGTTTGGTCAAACCTTCCATCAGGTGAGCTATGAATAACTAATAACCTCGATTTTATCCATTGTAATTCAGTACCACATAAACTTTATATATAAATGGCATAAAGGTCTTATTTTTAGTAGGGTTAGCAAAAACAATATTTATTTTTTGTACTGGAGTTAAAATTTCAAAACAATTATTAGATTTTTTTGAATTTATCTTGCACCACACAAAACTGGCTTCTGTGACAAATCATTATAACTATGCTCGAAGGATGCAATAGTGAAACGAATAGTGTGAAAGTCAGATAGCAAGAGATAGTTGTACATATATATTTATTTAGTAAGAGAGAGAGAGATAAGCCGTTGCATATATATTTTTTATTTTTTCGACTAGCACAAGTTATTCGCATAAAATTTCAGACACTGTATTGAAATTCTATAATTATCTTGATTAATTAATATGAATACACGCATTTTATGGTGCTTGAAACACAGAATACAGAGATGATATTTAAAATGTTTTAAAGTTTTTTTTTAATTTCATCAAAAGCCTTTTTTATATGTTTATATAAATAGATAATAAATGTTAATTTTGGAGACATAGATATAATACGTCAAGATAATGTTAATAATAATTAAATCACCAAAAATAACTGGTATTGCTTTTAGGAGCACTTTGGATACTCCTAAAACTCCTCGCAAACTCATATCAAATTAATAGACAAAGAAATTCAGACAATGTAAGTAAGGTCTTGTATGTAAACATTATTTTTATTCATAACAAATATATATTGACCAGTTGAATATGGAAAAACATTGTTTTAATTGTTTTTAACTAACTTACATTATTAACAGTTAGTTAACAGATGGTTGTTTATGAGCCAAATACAATGTAAATATACTCGTTAAAGCACTCACTAGGAAGATTACGTCGAACCATCTGTGGTAGAAATTAAACTGCAAATCACCCAGAACCTGAGTTATTATTATCCTGTACTCCGGAGGCATATTCATTCTCATAAGCAAGACGGATGAACAGAAGTACATTCCCATTATTTGGGCAAGTATCAAGACGATTATATTCGAAGATTTCGATGAGGATATTTTGTAGAAGAACTGTAAAAGAGAAAATATGTAAAGTAGCATCCTAGTTCCCACAACTGGGCAAGACCTGTTCTTCTGAGCAGTTCTGCTTATTCCAATATTGCTCGAATGTACTCTTAGCTGATATGAGCAGATATTTATTTATTTATTTATTTACAACAAGCACACTTACAACATACATATTGAACATTTACAGTTAAAGTGACTATATTAAAACATCAGATATGTACGTCAATGACAAGTGTACATAACATTTACTAACTATAAACAGTGCACAATTAAAAAGTTTACATATTAATTTAAAGATAAAATAAAAATATTACGTAATAATCACAAAATAAAATAAAAAATATTACTATATAAACTTAGGAAAACTTTAACTTAGAAAAAAAATAGTCAATAATTTTTTGTTTAAATACATAAAATGAGTCACTAAATAGGTCTAGACTTGGTAATTTTTTTGGAAATGTCATTATAAAATTTTGCTAATTGCACTACGGGAGACTGAGATCCAAGATTAGTTTTAACGCTAGTTTTAGATATCCTCACGATGTATTCCTTAACCAAAAAGGAGATTAATTACAAATTCATAGAAATTAAGATTGTGGAAATCTGAGGTGCCAACCTGGGTTTGAATCCAGAATAGTCCACTAAGAGTCATGTGTTTTTATTAGTGGCCATTGGCATATTTAAGCTTTTATTTAACAGCAACATTAATCAATTAACTAACGTTGATTTTTGAAACACGGGTTTAGATTAATTAGCCCAGCGTAGTAAAATACTTTTTTTAAGTTGCCTTATAAAATCATTAGTCACTGTTCTTTGTACCCTAATAACTACACTACTCTAACAATTCGGGAGAGTTGAAGTCAATATACATGTATACTAAAATAGACCTTATTAGATGGGACGTAAAGTCGTTAGTTCTGTAAAGTTGATTATAGCATCTTGATTATTTGGAAAAATGTTTCATACATTTTTCCTCGGTCAGAAGTCAATATATCAATCAAAATACTCATAACAGGACCTCATTGGATATACCACGACAGAATGAGATAGAAGATCTGTTGGTAGGTCACCTCCACCCATGGTCTAAGAATATTATGATGATAATGCAACATACCTTGGTGAGTGTGAGCAGTAATCCTCGTATGCTGGTGAGGACGATGCAGCCCACTAACAAGAAGGATACATGCTGGGACCAGAAGCCCACGTCGATGTCCACTCCCAGTCTTAACACGGCCAGTTCGAGCCCACGAGTCACCGGATCCTTCTTGCCCACTCTATCGAACACTATGTTGATCGTTGACTGCAAAAAAGACCATAATGACCATTCATTTATACCAGTAGTTCCCAAACTTATTTTTCTGGTAGACCACTTTCACAATTTTATTGGTTTCGGTGGACATTTCTGCCACATTCTTAAAGTCGCCATAAAATAAAAATTGTGTCGCTTCTGAGTTCTGTGCCTATAATCTGATAGGTAAAATAAAAACGAAAAATGGTACATTTTCTAACACTTTACTTATTAAAAGAATAAAATTACAAGAAAAAAATAATAAGGTAATATAACCACGCTTACATTTTTACTCTTTACTATCAAAAGCAAATAAATTTTCGTGGACCCCCATTAACGTCTTATGGACCCCCATTTCTTATTCACGCCTACGTAGACCCTCATAATGTCTTCCGACCCCTAGGGATCCAACTGGACCACTTTGGGAATCACTAATTTATACTAATACTAAGTAGTCGCCCGCGGCTTCACTCGCGTTTTAGGGTGTTGATTGTCATGTATCAGGCAAAAAAGTAGCCTATGCCCTAACTGTCTATCTGTTTATCTGTTGCACGTTTTTCACAGCCCCAACAACAGCCTGTAAATTCCCACTGCTGGGCTAAAGGCCTCCTTTCCCTTTGAGGAGAAGGTTTGGAACATATTCCCTGGGCCACTGGGCCATCTCGACTCGACTCGACACAGAGCCGATTTTGATAAAATTTGGTCAGAAGCAAGCTCAAATTCCAAGGAAGAACATAGGCTACTTTTATAAGTCCAGCGCTTGTCGACCACACGATAAAACGCAAGCAAAGTTGCGTGCGACAACTACTTCAATATAAAAAAAGTAAAGGCATAATTTACTTGTAGTAGGTGTGCAATCTCGTCTGAGTAAACAATGGTAACATCCCTACCAGTTAACTTACTAATAGGCTATTTGACAATGTGAAAAATAAATTGTGAATTATTGTAATCAGTGTATATTATGAGTTTAAAAATGGTTATTTACTAACGAACTTAATTTATTCAAAAATCAATAAATAAAAATGCATTTTTTCAAACGTTTGTCACGTGACACAAAACGCTCCTGATTGGCCGGGCTTATGATGAAATCACTTTCTTGTAAACCTTGCTTTTCTACTATATGTACCACAGATTAAAATACAGCAAAGTGACGTCACCGACCCCATTGCAGCGCCATATTGTCCAATTATCGTTTTCGCGCGTTATTTAAATATTGAATTTTTAATATGATATTTTTCGGCAAATATGTACTAGAAATAAAAAAATCATCTATTACTGGGTTCCTTAACCTCTACTAAATAATATAAAATGGATTTTAAAAACCAGTCAAATAGCCTATAGCTGAGTTAATCCACTAAACTGTTCTAATGTGGCTTAATGTAACAGATGGTATATATAATATAATAGGATTTCAAGGTCACATACTCCATAGGAGTCAATCCAGCCTGAGGGACATCCACTCAATATCCACATACAATATATGAATTTTTTTTAACAATAAAACATTTACACTTACAATAAATATCTTCCAGATGCAATACAATGAGAAGAAATAACCGAGGAAATTGAAATACTTCCCCTGGAACGTTCTAGACCATTCTATCTTCTCTCTCATTGTTCTTGCATCGTGTGCCTCCAGGAATAGTTGCCTACTTAGCTCCTCCAAACTGGATATCTCCTGTCGTAGTTGATTTATATCTGAAATATTGTAAAATTATCATTTATTATTGTTAATTAAATGCTTCTGTAATAAATAAAGGAATTTGATTTTAATGTTAAGTCAATAGGGTTGGGTTGGTAAAATAACCATTTATACAAATACCTATATAATAAATAAAGTTAATAACAGAGCTGAGCGGAGATGGCCCAGTGGTTAGAACGCGTGCATCTTAACCGATGATTGCGGGTTCAAACCCAGGCAAGCACCACTATATATATATATATATATATATATATATATATATATATATATATATATATATATATATATATATGTGCTTAATTTGTGTTAAAATTCATCTCGTGCTTGGCGGAGAAGGAAATCATCGTGAGGAAACCTGCATGTGTCTAGTTTCATGTAAATTATGTTCCAAGCCCTCTCCTTAATAGAAGAGGAGGCCTTATCTATGTTACTTTACTTTAGTACAAATGTACTGGCAGCAAATAAATAAACAACAAAAACATTGTAACACCTAAAATACATGAATACATGTTTAATAATTAAAAATAAAACTCACTCTCACTTCCCTGACCCAAAGGGTTAGCAATACTCCCAACACTGGACAATATATTGGTCCAGAACCCTTTGTTCTTCACATTGGACTGATCTAGCATGTATTGGTTCCGGCCCATACTGTTATTCTCCGCTAATGCTATCCTTTTCTTCTTTACTAATATCATATCCATGGTTTGAAGGAGTTTTTTTTCTATTGATAGGACATCTGATTGTGTAACCGGCCTGTAAATAGTATATTTAATTGGGTAGATAGATAGACACTTCACTTGGTGGTAGGGCTTTGTGTAAACCCTGGGTGGTCTGGGTAGGTACCATCCACTCATCAGTTATTCTACCGCCAAATAACAGTACTCAGTATTGTTGTGTTCCGACCTGAAGGGTGAGTGAGCCAGTGTAACTACAGGCACAAGGGACATAGCATCTTAGTTCCCAACGTTGGTGGCTCAGTGACGATGTAAGGAATAGTAGTAATAATATTTCATACAGCGTCATTGTCTATGGGTGATGGTGACCACTTACCAACAGGTGGCCCATAAGCTTGTCCACCAACCTATACCATAAAAAAAAAATACAGACTGAAAAATAGACCATATGGTCATCACTTTGCACATTGTTCCTTGTACTATATTGATTAGCAAACACAACAAGAATATAGGTACTTATTTGGTCGTAGAATAATGCATGAGTAGATAGTACCTACCCAATGGGCTTGCACAAAGCCCTCTTACCAAGATATTTTTTGGGATGTAGTGGTAAAACTCACACAGACACAAATATTATTCATCATACACAAAAGAATAAAATACACATTCTTTATCTAATTATTTATTATTGTGTTGTTTTAGGTTATGTTAGTACTAGACTCTCAACTCATTTTGCCTTCAAAATTAAATTAAGTGTATAATCTTGTGTGTTTTATCAATCTCTATCATGTCTTCTCCATCGCAAGTGACATTGACGAAAACATTTGTGCCCTCTTGGCACAAATAAAAATTAAAAAATACTGTGCCCTGTCGGCACAGCTAAAAGTCATTAAACTAAGAATTGAATTGAATTAAAAAATATATATCTATATTCTGAGGCAACATAAATGTTATAAATTAATGTATAAAGAAACTATGTTACCTTATAAATATAGCCATTGAAGTGTACGGATAATTTACCGCACCGAAACCAGATAGTAATGCCATCACTGTAACACCTATCACTCCGATACGAGATACACCTTGTTCTATTGAAAATATACCCTGAAAACAAAACAATATAAAGTTTAGAATATTAGGCATAATTCAGGCGAAAATATTTTCACAAAAAAACACTTGATTTTAACTTTGATTTTCTTTGTATAAAAAGTTAAGAATAAATCAGCAGCCACAATTTGAAAAGAGACAAGTATTGCCTATTGTATTGACAACATGTAAATTAATTGTTCCTTGAAATTCAGATTATTCAGACTTTGGTTAAGATTCATATATTGCATATTTTATATTGAATCAACAGACATGGACATTAATAAATGATAAATTTGATTATTCTTAGTGTTTTTTTTTATGCAAATTGTATTCTATTCACTCACACAGGTGCAATTCCATATTAAACTACTATTAATAATTAAACGCTCACATGTCAATCATTACAAACACACTGAAAACTGGAGTGGTACACCGTCATGAGTGAATAGATGTTCAATTTTATTTACTTTTCTGACCTTTCATGCCTGAAAACATATGCCATGCCATAATAAAATAATATCTTACTTGTTTCGGACTGAGAATAGGAAATGGATCTCCAATTTTCCAGAAGAAATATAGATATATGAACCAAACAAACATCGTCAACGGCCTTATCATGTTCTTTGACACTGAAATATAAATGTAAACATATAATTTCAAACACCAGACATATTTCATTTCTTTGCTGGGGCAAAATGTCTAATACATAGGCTACCCTTAACATTTAAAACAAGTTTATTTTAAAAATCATTTGATAATTTGTGACATTTTAATTAAATTGCACTATTAGCTATGAATTTTATAAATTGGTAAGTGATTAAAACATTTTTTTTAATTTTATAATGTACATTCTAATAGATATATATTATTTTGTTCTTGCATGTAATTACATGCAAATAAGCATTGACATTTATATTTCGGATGAATATGATGTATTATAACAGGTGATAAAAGGAGCAAAGCATTTAAATAGAAACAATATAGCAATGGTTTTTCTGGCCTGTAAAAAATTGCAGGATTGATCCTGAATATTTAAGCTATAGTTATGGCCACAATTCTAGCACTTATTTCACATCTAAGTTCTCAAGCTTGGTGGCATATTATATAAATAATAAGTCTTACTGTACCTATGTCTATAGGCAGTGACCACTTAGTATCAGGTGGTCCCATTTGCCAGTCAGCCCACATATATAAGATATAGAAATTTTAAAAACATATTAATCATTTCTTAATAATGAATATTGCTATAATTAATATTAAAATACCATAACCAGGTACATTGACAATTTTGATTCATGATGAATGGGTTTATGTCCACCATAGCAGTAACTATTTGATGGTAGACAGAAGGACAACTTACCAAATCGAACATTACTAATGCAAAAGTAAGCAATATAAAATGGGATAAGTGCTATCACCATAAACAGCAAGAAATAGAGACCCATGTTCCAATGGAAGTATCTAGAACTGCAAAGAAATATATTTAGTAAAAAATTTACATTAAATTAATTAAAAAATATATATATTTATATTATTAAATATGACTTTATTTGTCAATATTTTTATTTCCTTGAAGGAAATGTTATAATAATAATTTTAAGAATGTACATGTTATTCTTTTTGGTATATTTAAATATAAGTAACCTTCGTAAAATTAAACTGGTATCGAGTATTAAGCTTTTTATATGATAGTTTGAGTCTATAAGGTATTTAAAAAAAAAAAAAAATTACCTTGATTCTAAGTATCCTATTATCTCAAAAATTATAAGTTCGAACATTGTGCAACTCAACGCAAATGTTACTGAAAAAATAAGCTGCACTAAAGTATGATGAACTTCATAATCCCGGAACAGCTGCTTTACGAAAAATATCCAACCGCCGACGAAGAAAATTGTCTAAAATATCAAAGAATAATTAAGCTACGTTAATATTGAAAATATGCAATACAATATTAATCTTATTTAAAAATATACAAAAGAAAACAAATAATAAAACTGAAGATGTAACTTAAAAGTTTTGTTTATATTTCCATACTTGTGAGATTAATATGATAAGCGTATCTTCCAGAAACGACATCTTGATTTTTTAATTTCGGATAAATTATAACATTATTATTAGTTTGTATCAAAATGTTTTAATTTGTATGAAAAGCCGACTGTTTTGCAAATTGCAATAAATGTCATACATGTCTATCTTACAGCCAAACGTCAAAGTTATAACCGTCATCAAATTTCGTGCGCTGAATGATAGTACATTCGCTTTAGATTCTGAATGCTTGTTTGCAAGGTTTTGAAATACTCTTTCAATCAAAAGTGCCTACAGGTAGGTAGGTAGGTGCTTTTGAGTATGAAATCAATCAGAGATGCCATGAGTCAATTTTTAACAATCAACAAAGTCAAAGTTTTATAGTTTGTATAAATTCTATTTTATACTGCTTATCTTATATGTTAAAAAAAGAAGTCACAGCGTCTTCACACTAGGAAAGACGATCTATGATTCTATGCGTTTTAATTTTAAAACGATACAATGGAACAAGACGCATCACGTCGGACGGCACACCATCGTTGTATTTATTTACAAAATGGATGACAGAACATTAAAGGTTTATATTACAACAGTTGACTTAAAACAATAGCAACAGTTTCCACATAAAAATACACAATATCTTGTATTATTTTATCTACGTCTGTATTCTTCTTTGTATGATATATATGAGGAATCAGTCATTATGAACCTCAAATCTTAGTTTCGAGATTGTAATACCCCTCGAAAATATGGTGGTTAAGGATTTTTAAGCATAATATTTAGGAATAATTCATAAATTTTGTTTACACATGAGTGAAAATTCTACATAAAAAAAATTACAATTTTAATTAATCATAATGATTTATTAGCATATGATTAAGTATTAGAGAAATAGTCTCAATATTAGTTAAATAAGGTTCTATAATATTTTCAATTAATGTTTTAATAAAAAGATACAAATTTGATTTCAATACAACAGTACAAGCTCTTCATAAAAATAATAGTACAGTTTCCATAACAATAAAACAAAAATAATTGTAAAATAATTTAATGAAAAAGATCTTATAATATTTTAATAATTCCCCAGCATCTGTTAACTTATATGTTGAGTTAAATTGTATTCTTCTTCATCAGACATCTCCAAGAATATTTTATCCTCCTCCGATAATTGTAAGCGTTTATTTGACTTTTCATGCGTTTTCTTGTGCTTGTCTAGACATACCTGTGTTGTATACTTTACATTACAAACATCACATTTATATATTACATCAGAATGGTGGCGTTTAGTGTGATCTGCTCGTCTAGACGCAGACAAGAATTTACTATCACAGAAGTTACATTTGTATGGTTTCTCGCCTGTGTGAGTTCGAGTATGATACAACAATGACTCTTTAGATACAAATTTACCCCCGCATGTCGTACATTGAAATTTCTTTTCTTGTGTGTGTTTTACTATGTGTGCATTCAATCTGCTTTTAGCCCAAAATTTCTTTTTACACCATTTACACTCATGACCCTTATAATTCCCATGTTCATGTTGTATGTGAACTCGTAAGGATACCTTTTGAGTATATTTTTTGTTGCAGTAGTCACATGTAAACTTAGCATCAGCCGGAGAAGCTCTAGTATTTTGTCCGCAGATGTTCAACTCTATATGTTTTTTAAATGTTGTCTGGCTCCTATAAATTCGTCCACAATCTTGACAGACAAGTTTTAAATGATGGCTAATCTCATGCATTTTCAGTGTATGACGATTATGGAATGTTTTCCCGCACTCTATGCAGATAAGAGTGCAATGACTCTCACTTTTATGAGCCTCTACAAGAGCTATCGAACCAAATTTTCTGTTACAAATGGAACATTCGTAATCTTTAGGTGCGTGAACTCTAATGAAATGGTTTCTTAAGTTTGACAAAGAAGGATAAGATTTGAAGCATACTTTACACTTCAAATTTGTACGATCATTTTTGTCATAAAGCATTTCACATGTTTTAATAGGAACTGAGAAATAATCTCTTCTTTTTCTTTTTTGAGTTGGTTCTGGCATTGTTATATTTTCTTTTTTTATTGGCATATCTGTGTTTATATTGAAACTAAACTGATTATTGATTATAGATTGGAATCTTTTAAATGCATTTGTTGTTGATGATATTGAAGTATCATCATAGTATTGTTGAGTTGAATAATTATTTGAATCTAATGTCACATACAATGCATTGCATTTGTAATTGTTATCGCCAATACTATCGAAACAAGAACTTAGACTGCATAGAGCCTTACTAAGTACTTCAAAATTCTCTTTACATGTTGTTATGAACCTGTAGCATGTAACCGCTGAATGAGTACACTGCTTACATAAGAATTCAAAAGCCGATATATTATTGCTCGTCTGAAACAATAGAAAATTATGAAAATATATACTTTATAAAATATGAAATGTTAAAAGATTTTTTCGATATAAAACATACTTCGGACCCGAGGATGAAGGTTAAAACATCAAATATCTTAATAGTGCAGTCTTTGTCATCTTCTTTTAATATAACTTCGTCCTGTACATTCACCGAGTTTTCCTTGATTACTTTTAAGCATAAGCAACAAAATTCATTTTTTCTTGTTATTATGCTCTGTAATACATGATTGAGAGCAGCCATACTGCACAGCAATTATTGAAGTATTTATTATAAACTCAATCCAACACGAAATCTTCTAATAGTGATTTATTATTTATAATTTTAAAATACAAATTACAATCATTTTTGACAATACGCTAACAATAAGTATTAAGTATTCACTGTCCAACACTCCCACAGAAGTACAAAAATATTCGATGTCAAAAATGACGTTTGATATGTGCATTCATGTGCATGTGTTAAAATAATATTCAATAAAATCAAGAACAGAATTATTATTTTTTTATTATATAAATTCAGTTTAAAAAATGTTGTCCCTTATCATTATTGTATTACTTATTTCTCTTTTTTTATTTAGGTAAAAGTAGTGTTATGCTTACAGCCTAAAATATTGCATTGACATTTCTGCATATTTATAATTTATCTATGTCAGTATTTCCGCGAATTTGCAATTACAAGGGAGTAAATTTCTATTTTACTTCTTCCTTTTATATTAAAATTGTTATTTACAATGATGTGCAATCAATGAAAAATAATAAATAATCCGGTTTCATTTTTCTGGAACATTATTTATAACGAAGATATTTATAAAAAGGTGAGAACACTGTTTTTATTAAATGCAATTTCTTATTGGTTACACAATTTTGTCGAATATATATTGAGTTTTTTATAAAAATACCAAGGTATTCAAACATAATTATATTTAAACACAACCTGGAATTAATTTGATTGCTGAAATGTTATAAATTAATGTTTAGGTATAAATTGAATATTATTTATTCATAATATATCTTACGAATCTCATTAGTTTATTATATAAAAGGAAAATAATATTCAAATTTGGGAATATCTGAAAATAGATATATATTCGAAAAATACATTTAATATATTTTATTTTAATTTCAGTCTAAATGTTATTTTCATATTATTTTAAATGAATAATTAAATATTAATGGCTTTATTTTTAAGATTACACCAGCCGATTTATATAAACAAAAAAAAAAAAAAACGAATAAAGCTATACACAGAGATGACATACATATTGCTAAATTTGTTTTTTAGGTTTTAAAAATTGAAGGGCCAAGGTACAATATTGTGTAATATAAGTTCTTATCATTTGTACTTTGGAAGTGACCTTTCGCTATCTATAATGAAGTGATTATTGGTATATATTTTTATTTACTATTTATTGGTAGAATTATAATATAATTTCAAACTTATTGGTTTCATACTTTGTGTTTTATGGATGTTTTTAAGGAGTTATAGATAACCTTTTGTTAGTAAATAAAACACGAAATACTTAGATTATCAACCAGTAAACAAACTGTTTGGAATAAAATAAACTGAATGAAAATGTTAAGAAACCATTTCTTTGTAAATAAAAAGTGGAATATAATGATCATAAAATTTGTAACACTATATAAAATTCAAATATATTTTAACAGCTTTTATAAGTAACGCAATCTTTTATAATTAAATACCTATTGATTATGATTTAATGTCACTATTTAACATATATATATTTATTCAATATAATATTACAACTAATAGAAGATAAGGTGCCGTTTAATAAGAGAAATATATTGTTATTATCATTAAAGTATAAATTTGTAAATATGTCTATAATGCTTTAAAAGCTAAACTAATATTGCTGAGTATAATAAAACATAAGAAAGAAATATATTAAGTGATAAAAAATCTGACCAGTAAACAACACAGGAATTTTGCAACTCAAGGACTATTGAATTATCAATTAAAATAAAACTATTTCGATTAGCCTTATATATGTTTGAAGTTAAAAAATAATAAGTTCTGTCATCAAACCTACTGCGGTTAATTGTGAAATACTCAATAAAACATTATTTCGACAACTACTCTGATACAAGCAATATATTCTTGGGTATAACTGATTTCTGGGACATTGAATGTCCATAGATGTTATAACAATTACTTATCTATTTTGTCTAATACACTGTCCTTAGTATTCTTGGTAACTTTAACTGTAATGTAGCAGATATTAGACAAAGCTATATTCTAGTAGCATATATGTTGCATTGCTAGAAAATTACAAGATAGATTATGTAAATAGTTTATCTATGCCATATATAAAGATGACTTAAAACTTAACTCACTTTTACTAATAAAATGTATAATAACAAAAACATGGTGAAAAATTATGTTTCTTTTTTTACCACAAAAGCTATTTTGATTCTATTTCTTAAATTCACTAGTAGTGACAATACTATGAAATTATTTTATTTACATTCTTTTTAATCATACTTTGGCTAAGGATTCAACTTTCAGTTCCAAGTGTGGTCATTAGGTCGAATGATAATACAAATAATATGAATGCATGTGAAATTCTCGGTTTTTTGATACTGTGAAGGTACACTAGAAAATGAGCTGAGATGGCCCAGTGGTTAGAATGCGTGCATCTTAACCGATGATTGCGGGTTCAAACCCAGGCAAGGACCACTATATATGTGCTTAATTTGTGTTTATCATTTATCTCGTGCTCAGTGGTGAAGGAAAACATCGTGAGGAAACCTACATGTGTCTTATTTCATCGAAATTGTGCCACATGTGCATTACAACAACCGTCATTTGAACAGCGTGGTGGATGATGTTCCAAACCCTCTCCTTAATGGAATAGGAGGCCTTATCTCAGCTGTGTACACAGGCTGTTACTTTACTTTTACTACACTAGAAATGTCTAACTTATAACTGTTGATCAAGCTTTTTTACGAGCTTTTTCCGTCAACTTTAAAATTATGTTATACTTTATATGTTAAATATTGTTGTTTTGTGATAACATTCGTGTCATGACTTAGAGCCACAGCACGAAAATTGCAAGTGTATAATTTTTTATTGCTTTTTTTACGCTCTATAATTTCGATCATACGATTTTATTTACGCGCCGTTAATCTTGTTTAAATATCGAATGATAAAGACTTAAATGAAAAAAATTGCGTTTTGTTTTTTTTTTGTTTGCGATATAAATGAAAAAATTGGCCCCATATTCCAATTTTTATATTACTTGAAAGGTTTATCTAGAATCAGTTAATTTTGCCATATCTTAAGCACAAACAAGCATCCGGGTGCAATCAGTATAAACAACAGACATTTGTTGGTCAAATAAACAATTTTGACAATTAATTGACGCGATATGATTTGTGAAGATCTTGAATAGTCTATGACACCATAGACTCGACGAAAAAAATGTCGTTTTGAATGTCGAGGAAGTTGTTATCGAACCACCAATCAACTAAAAGAACTGAAAGAAAAATAATGTTGAAATACATAGTCAAGTGTGATGCTGATATTAAACATACTAAAGACTTTATTTATTTACGATATCGATATATCGCATTAGAAACTTCTAAAATGATCAGTGTTTCTTAATTATATTGTCTATGTTATATTCAAAAACTTCATCAAATTCCGTTGCGTAGTTTTAAAGATTTAAGACAGGGATTAAGGGACAGAGAAAGCGACTTTGTTTTATATTATGTTATAATTATAAATAAAGAAATCCTATATCGGGACTATTAGGATATTATATTGAATATGTACATCGAAGGTTTGTTTAAATTTTTGGATCGGAATAGGCTCTAGACGTGACGTCATGAGTGTAAACTTGTGTATGACTTCCAATAGGGAGTGTCCAGTGATCATAGATTCTTATATAATATGAAAAGATTAATACTCTAGATATGCATATCAGCAAAGATTCCACTTAGCTGTTAACACACACTTTTTTATCACTTTAATACGATATTTTTTTTTATCAATTGAACATATCTTATTATTATGTTATCGTATTACTTGGTGGTAAGGCTTTGTGTAAAGTCCGTCTGGCTAGTTCCCGGCTGATTGTACCTCTTATCATCAGATAGCAAAATGGCTCACCCGCCTACCTTTAAAATATCTACTATGCAACCTATGTAATGAGTAGTTCTTTGCAAGTAAGATTTTTAAATTATTTTCTTTTTCGCTTTATATATTAGAATATACTAATAATATTAGATTATACTTTTTTCTTTTTCTTTATAATCTTATTTATTTTGGGACTTTTGTCCAACACAGGTACGTCAGTCTCATGAAATTATACTTGTTTAATTTATTTTTTATTGATTAATTTAACCCTGACTGACGTTAAAATAGTAAAACTGGTACTAACTAATATTGTTTTCATACGATTTTCTTTATATTAATATAATAGAATAAATTACTAAATAAATTACACCGGGTTGCGTTGCTAGTAGTTATTAATAAGATAGTAAATTATTAATATATAAGACTTAAAATAATAATAATTGGAGAAAGAGTAATTAACAAGTAGGTTCTTATCGGTAGTAGCTCTTTAGTTTTACTTGTGATTAATTAATCTTATATATTACAGATTATAAAGGAATTTAAATGAAACAAAATAATTCTCCCTTCTCTGTGTTTTGGACTACCAACAACAAATTGTATTTTTTTTTACAACGAGTACAATTTTTGATTTTTGAGGCCATAGCATAAAGGAAAAATTTACAAATAAGCTATGGTCCAAAGTATAGTAGATAAACTATGTGGTAACTGTCAATGACTACTGCGCAAAGCCAACATGTAATCGAGAACAAGTCCAAGGTCTTGGTACATGATACCAGGGTTGTAGATATGTGAGGTACATCGGACAAATTAGTTTTTTTTTTTTTATAATATAACCTTGTTTATTAAAGTAGAAACGATTGATTTGGTTGGAAGTACGTTTATAATTTATAGGCTTAACAATAAACTGAAAAAAACGATACACATCGAAAATGTAAGAAGTAATTCGTCACGTCGTCGTAGTCGACGTCGTCGTGGTCGAGTGGTGTGTACACCGGTTTTCGTGGGTTGAGTACTCCTAGGTCCCGGGTTCGATTCCGGCCGAGTCAATGTAGATTATCATTAGTTTTCTTTGTTGCCTTGAGTCTGGGTGTTTGTAGTAACGTTGTTACTTCTGATTTTCCATAACACAAGTGCTTTAGCTACTTACATTGGGATCAGAGTAATGTTAGTGATGTTGTCTCATATTTACATATTTATATTTATTATATAATTACAATCAGTACTAACTCCTCCGCCAAAGAAAAATTAAATCCAAATAAACTTTATTAAAGTAGGCTTTTTCAAGCACTTTTGAATCGTCATTTAACAGCGAAACTACCACTGGTTCGGAAAGTAGATTCTACTGAGAAGAACAGGCAAGAATCTCAGTAGCTACTCTTTTTCAACAAAGTACTTAATCGCATACATGAATGTTTCCAGTGAAGAAAAAAAATTAGTAAACAATTTAATTCCTTACATTCAATTCTAATTAAATAAGCAACCATGCAAATCGATTTATAATTGGCGAAGTAATCAAGCGGCATCCATATACAATCCATCCGTATAAGCAGTTGCCACTCATTTTCCTTACATACCATATATTTTTTTATTTTATATGTTTGGCATAAATATAAACTGCTTTAAACTAAAGACATATAGGGACATACGAAGACAATTGGAAGGGACAAGCGATAACATCTTAGTTCCCAGGAGATAAATGAAGGAACATCTTAGTTCCCAAGTTTTGGGGCGCATTGGCGATGAAAGGAATGGTTAATATTTCTTACGTTGCTAATGTCTATAGGCATTGGTGATTAATCCGCTTATTTGTACCATAAAATACTGTGATGTCCTTATTCTTTAAAGAAAATCATATCGTTCTTTATATTGCCTCTCAAACGCCGAAAATGTCGTCAACACAATATTGTCCATTCATAAAGGTGCATGTTGTTTCAAATCTATTGAAATAAGTAACATGTCCAAAAAGGTTAATTTACATGGCAAACGTTTGTATCGATAAATCCATTCATTCGCGGTAAAGGCGAGACGCAAATTTTGGCCAAAATGTATGCCATGAATATATAAGTAGGATGAATACGATTGTTAATAAATAACAATGTAGTCTCCGGTCGATAACCGTTTAAATTAAATATTAAAGAAAAACAATACACACACAAACCGAGGAAAAACGAGGAAAGTATAATAATATATGTAACACACCCACAAAAGAGAGAGAGAGAGAGAGTTTCTCTGCCGCTACTCTCACCGCGTACTCGAGAATTAATCCTACCCCGAATGTGCTACAATAGATATATAACATGCAATATCCTCTCGTGATGCACAAGACATTTTTGGGTTTACATAGTAGGTTTTTTTTTTTATATACAGTGACCCTGTAAGAAATATTAACTATTCCTTAAATCGTCAATGTGCCACCAACCTTGGAAACTAAGATGTTATGTCCCTTGTGCCTGTAGTTACACTGATAGGTATGCCCATAGATCAAATATCATTGGACAATGGCGAATTAAGTTTTGAATATGCATCATGTCGGACTGTTTTTTAATTATATGTTACATCAACAAAGGGCCAATTAGTTAAGACAATGGCATTGTTCGAATTGTCTCTTGACATTGATGTGTCGCCTGCCGAGTTGCAAAAATAGTTTCAACGCGGGGTGTGAGATGAAATGACAGTCGTTTACAAATTCATGCGATTTCATTCGCTTGGATGTATACGAATAAATAGAATTGAAGCGTCTGTGTGCGTAAAATACATAACAAGACCCAGACATTTTTTTTCTCTGATTGATATATGTTTTTTACGACATGACATCGAAAAATTCACGGACGTTGTGATTTTCTTCGCTCGAAATTTTAACTTATCAACAAATGTAATATATTCGGGGTCAATGTTTTGATTTGAAATAATAAATGAAGACTTTATGTAAAATTTGATGAATAAACGATTTTAAAATTATAGGCAAATATAAAGCGAACACTATATGTAACAATAAATTGTAATGCTTGTAATTCAATTGTCCATAGCCAATTAATCAAATGACTAATGGAAGTGGATTACTTAATGTCCCCTACTAGTGTTACCATACTCGAAACTATATTAACACTTTTTTTAACAATTATTACCTGATCACATCTCGTTGTATATGAATTAGTCGAAAAGAGTAAATACGGAGCTTCTTGCTATGTCATACAAACTGATGCTGTGGTAGTATTTTGTGGTAGTTTTATAACATTAATTGTCAAATGACAGTTCGTTTGTTTTTTTTTTAATTTATGCACAGGCTTGTTATTATAGTGCCTTTGCCATTTTTTTTTTTGTTTCGTTTCGCTCCGTTAATTGCGAATCTGTAAAACATTATCCTAAATAATATTATGAATGTGAAAGTGAGTATGTCTGTTACGCTTTCACATCTTAACTACTTAATCCACGATCATGAAGTTTTGTTAATATGTCAGAGATATAGATCACGGCATAGTAACATTAAACTGAAATTCTTCCATAACTGCTCTTTATATTTTTATATTATTGATCTATAATGGGAAAGTGTATATATGATTGAAGAAAGTGTATATACATATAATTTTATATATCAATTTATTTTTTAATCATATATGCGAAGACATAGAAGTATGTATGATTTTTGTTATGAGGAAATATTTTTATGTCGTATTTTTAGATTTACGTTTAAAACATAGTGTATGCCAAAAAATTAAGACTGATCTTTGATTACGTAAAACAGCGTCAGCTTGCCATGAACGTGTATGACGTATTTATTTTTTTGTGGTTAATGAATCACGTTTACTCAAAGAGTCGGGTTTAAATGTCAGGAAGCCCTGGGGCCACAAAGGAGTGGAGTCCCTAGAGCCACAGACTTGTGGAGAAGCTAGTAATTATATTATTAATTAATTTGAATATTTTTTATTTGTCAGTCATTTGAAACTCATAGTTATTTATATTTAATTTGCTGAACATGCGGCTTTATCTGCGCGAAATTTATAAAACACAAAATTTTATGCTCCGTTATATCCCCTTAGGGGTACACCTACCTGTCAAATTTCAAGTTAATAGTTTTTATAGTTTCCGATATTTCATTATTAAACAATGCATAGATTTATTAGAAACGGGGAATATATTAAGAATTATACATTGCCATACATAAGGCTTATAGATCTTGTATCCATGATTACGTTCTTAGTATTGTGTCTGTATAGCCATTGGTTCAAAGACATGTGAGAAGTCTTATTTAATTTTTATTTAAAGAATGTATATAAGCATTTGCTTGTTACTAAAATACTTTTAAATATATTTTCCATGTGAAATATACATTGGCGCGCTTAGGGGGTAAGATGGACTCGTATTAGCAAACCGTATAACATCAAAATATTTATGAGTGTTTTAATTAAAATAATAATTTTTAATGCTTTTAATTTTCTTATTTTTGATATTTCGATTTTATACTATTATAATCTATTTTAAAAACCATTAATTTTGACGTTTCAAATCATTCGGGCGTCCCGTGATGGCAGTATTTTTTTATTAATATGGGATAACGTCTCAATGAATCACAAATACATCCAAGCTATGTTAATTAGAACTATTTTTATCTTGTTCGCAATGATCATTGTCTCGCCAACTTCCCAATCACAAGACCCAATTCAATAACTAAATTTAGTACATAAAATGTTGTGTGGTTGTACAGGTGTGCTTGAGTTGTGATAAATAATGAGTTTCAAGAGGATTCTACGGAGACAAAAAAGAATATATGGTATTGTTTTTTTTTTCTTGAACCGTAAACATTGCTACCTTTGCGTTATTAAAAAAAAACGGCAAGTATTTAAAACTTTAATTTAATAATTTAAACGGAAGACATGGCTTTATGCCTTACAATTTAATTGAATATGAATAAAAATTACAAAAGACTAAGGCTGTACGGTGTAATACCTTTGCCTTTTCCCTCTAAGGAAAGAAAAAAGCGAAAAAAAAAAAATTTAATAAGCGGTGAAATTTATTTAATGAGGTTATATTTTGTAATCTTTTAATGTGTTATATAGATGTATAGTTTTTAGAGGGTGTTTTATCATATACTGAAAGTATTGCCGATAAAGTATTCGGATGGCTGTAATTTGGTAATAAAGATACGTAGGCTCAATGTCAATATTTAATGACGTAATGCCTACGTCACGTCGTGTAGCTGTATGTGAACGGAACGGTTCGCGGGCGTGCCGTGCCGCGCCTCCCCAGTGCAGCTATTTATTTGCGCGGGAAAGCGCGCGTCTGTCACGTTAAAAAATTCTCTGTAAAACGTTTTGTTTTTAAGTGTTTTTGTTTATGTATAAGAGAAAAGTGTCGTGAATATTCCTGTTTTTTTTTTCGAAAATGGAAGATGGTATGTTCCATTTTTAAATTGTGTTTGTGTTTCATTGTTTCTATAATAAAAATTTTTTATACGCTGAAATATTTTACTTAAATTTAATTATTGATTTAAAAAATTAAAATATTTTTTAACAATTTGAAAATAAATCGAAATCTTAGTATTCAAAAATAAAAAATTAAAATAAGGAAAATTAAATTACTATTCGCAAAATTAAGTAATTGTATGGACGATATACTCGTATATATATTTTTTTTATTAGTAATTTTGCACTTGTGAGAATTTTTTTTTGTATCTTTCTCTTTAATTGGTAAGTTTAGTTTCTCTCAATATATAATATTATATCAAGTATGTCGTACGTCTGTGCAAATAACAATATCAAATATTGTAATGCAAAGGTATAAAGGATCAAATTTATAAAAAATAAATTTAAAGCGGAAAAAAACGAAAAATTAAAAAAAAAATAGTATATTATTAGTTAAATAAAACAACTGATATCAAATATAATTTATAGCCCCTATAACACTCGGGAATAATGTAGCTAGCTTTCTAAAAGTGAACATATTTTTTATAATTACTATATAGTATTTGAGATTAAGCCTTAAAAATAACTCTTTATAATATATGGCATTATAATTTATAATAAATAAAAGTATTAAATATATAAAAATAATAATAAAAAAATATCGGTATACTATCTTACAGATAAGATTGCTTAACAAACAGATTAAAGAATAGGTGCTTATTATATTTATTTGAATATAACAGATTGTAAAATTATTATTTAATTACAGCTTATCACATATTTAGTACAAGATATGTTTTTTTTTAAAATTAATACGTTGTTATGAAACGAGGACGATGTCATGACCATCCGTAAATTAAAATTTAAATATCGAATTTGCGTTAGAAAAGGAAATATAGTGAGGCAAACTGGGTAAATCTACTAACTTATAATGGTTTTGATACGATTCTGCTTCTATCAAGATCTAACTTGGATTATTCCTTACAAAAATTAACTTGGGCTCATTCGTAAGTAAGAGGTTCATTACAATTGCTACTGAACTACAATTGTATTGTTGTGTTAGTAGAATAAGAAAACGGCTGAACGATTACGTTTCGATTCGATTTCGAAGTTATTATTTGTTAGCAGAATTGGCCAAACCTGTGTTGAAAGAGAATCAGGGATATGTACTAGGTATGCAACGGCAAACTAGCTTTGTCACACCAAGCTCTTAATGCAAGATCTTTTGAATGATTGTCCCTGAGCTGCCTGATAGAGCCTTTATCACTCGATACGTCACTTGACGATCTTCGAGAATATATTATTATCGATTAAAAATATAAATATCTTAAAGATTTACAACAAAATGCATATTAAGCGCGCGAAACACGATACTGAACAAACAAGTCAAATAAAGTTAACGTCAAAGTTTGTGAAATATAAGTGAAGATAAATTGCCAGCACTTTTGACGTAATCCCTACACGCGGTTGGATGTCAATTGTCTAGACGTGTTATGAACAAAAAAAATTACAAACAATTATTTCTCAACTTATCTAAACGCCGCTTAAAATGTAAACAAATAATCCCAATGTATTTAATGTTTATGCTTATTTCAGATGTTACAAAATATACGAAAAGAAGCGTCGTTACAAACAGCTGTGGAATTTGTATTCGCTTTTGTTGCTTCATAATAACGTTCCACGCTCCATGTGACTTATTTTATAATCTGTGCCTTAAACATACCTACTTAATCTATTAGTTATGTATTGTGTTCTTGCCTTAAAATTTTTTGAAACCGTAGGTACATGATAAATTTTGAAACACTAGTTGTGGTCCGCGGCTTCGTTCGCGTTTTAGGTATTGATTGTTATGTGTTAGGCAAAAAAAGTAGCGTATATCCTTTCTTGGAGATCAAGTTTGCTGCATACCAAATTTCATGAAATTCGGGTCCTTAGATTAGTAGTAAAGAGCCATAGATAGACAGAAAGATAGAGTTACTTCCACATTTATAATAATAGTATAGATTTGAAAGCTTTAAGAAAATATATATATATATGTATCGTAAGCGTAAATTATGCTCTATATTTTTGATTAGTAAAATGGATAGGTATTATACACATGCGGTCGTTGACCGATATTAGCCGAGGGCGATGCGGACACATGAAAGAGTATGCGCGGAACTTGTTGGAATATAATTGAAATTTGGAATATAATACGTAGGTAAATTTACACACCTGTTTGTAAGTAATCTGTATTAATATTATAAATGCGAAAGTAACTCGGTTTGTCAGTCTGGCTGTCGCGACCAAAGCAGTGAATCGAATTTGATGAAATTTGACACAGCATATTTGAAACTCGAAGAAAGGACATAGGCTACTTATTTTTGCCTGACGCATAACAACCAATGCTCTAAAACGCGCGTGTAGTCGCGGGAGACTACTAGTGTAGTATATATGCTGGCTTCCATGTCGGCTTCGTCCGAACGTCAAAGTGACAGGTGTCAGTTAGGTCTCGATAACATGCAGAAGCTGATGATTATCGCTAGAGTAGTATTACAGACAAACTAACTTATTGATTAATTATTTATTATAAGTTAGGTTAGTTTTCGTCATGGTCATATGGAAAACATTTTGTACCGTACTTGTTTCGTTTTGCTTACTGCTCTACAAAGCACTCGGGACAGAATAACAACAACAAAAGCCTCTAAATATCCCACTGCGGGTCTAAGGCCTCCTCTCCCTTTGAGGAGAAGGTTTGGAACATATTCCACCACGCAGTTCCGATGCGGGAATACACATGTGGCAGAATTTCGATGAAATTAAAAACATGTAGGTTTCCTCACGATGTTTCCTTTCACTGCCGAGCACGAGATGAATTGTAAACACAAATTATGCACATGAATATTCAGTGTCGCTTGCCTGGGTTTGAACCCGCAATCATCGGTTAAGATGCACCCGTTCTAATCACTGGGCCATCTCGCCTCTCGGGACAGCATTGATAGAAGTTAAAATAATATTTTTATTTATGACTCATTTAACATCTGTTTACATAATTTTTAATTGCTCTGTCTCGTGTTTACGGTTCACAGTTCAAATCCGAGATTGTACAAGTCGGGCGGCTTTTGATCTATTGCAAGCTATTTTCAGCTTTAAGTACAAGTGCTAAAGTGTGAAATGGCTTAATTCATAAGATAATTGTTGTTAATTAATTTCCCTCTAGTTAATTAATAATTACTTGTTTTAGACTACTCGTACGTGTCACGTTTTAGTGTAGTTGGCTCTGGACTCTTTCGAGTTTTATGTGCTGGTAACCAATCAAATTGTTAGAAAGCAGCAGTCAGTGTTCAGACTGCCTGCGATCCTTAGAAATTGAGCTTTGCCAAAACTTGAAAAACATGCTTAAAATAAAATATGATGCTGTTATTAAAACGGCATGCGGGCGCTCAAATTATAAGCAAGGGACACACTATACAAAAATACATTTAAGCCAAATTATTAACCTTTTGTTAAAAAAGTAAGTTAATTCGAATTTATTGAATTGCTTCTTTTCATATTATAAAAACTTAAAACAAATTGTCAATAGCTATTTCTATTGATTGTGTAAATGGGCAGTTTTATTGAATTTGTCAATGCTACGTCTAATTTGCGTCGTACTTTAAGTTTCAATCAAAAGATAAAATTTGACATGATAAAACCTCCTGTTTTATAAGGTTGGCTAAAAATAAATATCCAATGGGGTCAGTATTGACGTGGTTACCTACAAAGGTTTGGTCGTGTTCTTTTAAAACACAATATAATTATTTTATATCATGTACTTACAAGGCGTTTAAATATGCCTTCATTTATTTGTATTATATCAGAGTAGTCGTAGCGGTTTCGTTCGCGTTTCAGGGGTTTCGTTTGTCATTTGTCAGGCAAAAAGTAGACCTATGTCCTTTCTTAGAGTTCAATATTCAAATTTTCTTCATACCAAATTTCTTTAAATTCGGGTCATTGGTTTGGTCAGACAGCAGATAGAGTTACTTAAGTAACTAATGTATAGATCACCTAAAATATGTTGATAGAGATGTTCCATAATATACTTTTATAGTGCTGCTTTTGGAAGACATAATTCAAGAGATACATTTGGACACTGTCATATTTCTTTTCATGGCCGTGATTCATGCGTTTTCACACATGTCAAATAAAAAAAAGGAAAGTAAATTACAGCTTGTAAATTTCCCATTTCTGGGTTAAGGCCTCCTCTCCTATTTAGACGAGGACTTGGAACATATTCCACCACGCTGTTCCCATGCTAGTTTTTGTAATGCACATGTGGCAAAATTACGATGAAATTTGACACATGCAGGTTTCCTCACGATGTTTACCTTCACCGCCGAGCACGAGATGAATTATAAACGGAAATTAAGCACATATATATGTGTGCCTGCCGTGGTTTGAACCCGAAATCATAAAGTAAAAAAAAGATGCATGCGTTCTAACCACTGGGCCATCTCAGCTAACATGACAAATATTTAATTGAATTTCCAAAAAAAATAATCGATAAATAAATATTTGATGTAGCAAAATCATACGTCCGGTTTATGCAACTGCAACTGTCGGCAAACAGTAATATGAGACAAGAATTTTTCATATTTGTTTGCAGCGTCAAATTTTATCATCGATGTTTATTCTTCACTGAAATGCCACTGACGAAAAGATTTACTCGGTCTAATCTCTTCGAGGTCGCAAGAGTTGTGTACACGTGCGAGAATAAACACAATTATCTTGCGGATTACTCCTATACATCTATTTAAGACTCGTCTGTTGTTAATTATCTTAATTTTGTTATTATCATCCGCAGATAGCTATTAGACATCTAAGGCGAAATGGTTGCGAAGTCCGGGAAAGCCCCGGAGACTTGCGTTTGATCGCGTGACTAGAATGTAATTGGTTTATTTGAGTAGTAGTACGACACCAGGGCGTCACGGTAGCATGCGTAAGCGATCCCGTGGCGCCCGCCGAAAGACGGAGAGGGTACCGGCTTTTTAGTGGGTAAATCCGGTGGATCTGGTCGCAATCGGCGTCTAGGGAACCGGGGAGTCCCATACACACCCCAACCTTCCAGCACGTGGGGGAAGCGCGTAACGCGTTTTTCCAGCGAGAAAAAAGTGTATAGTACGACACAACTTAGGTGTTGCATCGGCAAAATTCGTAAAACCGATCACATTCGAATTACATACGCAAAAAAAAAAAAAAATTGGTGGTTCGTGAAACCTTGAAATGTTTTCGTTGGCATTCAGACTATTCTAAGGGCTTTCATTTCGCTTAGATAAATATATGAACTGGGGTTCTGAATACGGGGTTAGTTTGAGGCTGGCTGTATGTATCTATCTCTTTCATTTGAATATATAACGAAGATTTTTTAAAATATTTTATTATTTCTATTTATTCTAAATAGGACCTCTATATATTTGAATATAAAGATCTGTCTGTATTAATTCGATTTACTATTTAATATTTATTTTAATTATTTGATGACGATGTTCCGTTGATCGATTCCGGCTACAATGATCCCTCCCAAAGTATTCTTAAAGGCATGTTCTATTTCTTTACTTTCTTAATCTGATGGGACAGCGAATTCGAAACGGTTGGAAACCAAATACAAAATCATAAGCGAATACATATTACATGGTATTAGTGCTAAACGATGTGTCTTCTTTTAGAGTAACCCACCAAAGGGTAAAATGGGACCCTATAATTAAAATTACGTTGGTGGTATGCACGGTAGAGCAAAAAACTACCAACTTTCAGATTCTGAGTATCTTCTGAAAATGTTAACTACGTTTTATAAGATACCAAAAGCACCGTGAAATTTTACTTTTTAAAGTCTGCATGATATGGAAAATAACAGTTATAAAAATTAATCGTAAAGATTAACAATTTTCTTAAACTCGTGTCGTGCGCTAAGATTATTTTACAATGCAGATAAGCTGTTAATTGTCGTCGTTTGATAAATATTATGACTGTTTTAATACGAGTTGTATATTTTATAAATCAACTTATATAACGTGTTATGTTATAATCGTTATATTGATGATATGTTATGGGTTGTTAAACATAAAATAATTTCTTGCTTTCACGTATTGTCATTTCAATACAATCTTGATCGATGAGACTGTGTCATTATTGGGGAATTACCTCAGGGACAAACGGTGATATATAAGATTTTAAATTAACATGGTTATTTTTATTATAACAGTTATTTAATACGCGTTATTTATCATGTTTTTTTATATTTGTTGGTAGATTTTTGGTTGGTAGTCTCTTGAACAAGATATTCGTAGATTATGTCGAAAAATCGAGCTTCACCAACTAGAAATAAAGGACATTGTAAATAAAGGACACTGTAATGAGAAGCGTTATGTCTATTTATATATCAAATATTTATGGTCTGAATTCATATCTTTAATTCAATGAGAACAGGTTTTATATATAATACCTTATGAAGTCGTATGTGTCTTACGATGATACACGCCTCGTTACTTCTTTTGCATTTCGATATTGTTTATTGTACAAGTATTAACAAGTCATTCGCCATTTTTAGCAAGACATGATAGGTAACCTTCCCGACTTCAGACGCATACAACGTCCTCGGGTATTTCTGTCAGCCAGCCTATCTCTTGTATACGTTCATTAATACATATGACAGGGTACTCCCTACGCTATTTTTATTAAGCACACTTTAAAAATACCGCTTTATATTTTGTTGCTATACAAAAATCAGGCAAAATAATTTGTTTGTCAAATAAGTAGAAATGTATAAAGTTGAAGAGTTACACTGTATGTTTGAGCGAACTAATCTTTGATTTTTGTTAAATATAATTTTTTTTTTAATTTTCTTTTCAAATTAAACAATTTCACAAATCATCGAATGGTAACTTTTTCACCAGGCACATAATTTTTTACGATCATTGTATAATGTATGAAGTAGCATTTCCTACGAGAGTTTTCCTTAAAAAACGAACGTCGGGAAAATACCGAAGAGAAACTGCACGATTTTCTGTTACTGTTATGAACTCTATGTTATATTATTTTTTAGTTACAGCAAGCGTGACAATTGTAATATAAATTATGACGTCATAAAGGTCCTTATCTTCTTTATTAGTACCTAGTAGTCGCGCAGCTACGCTCGCCTCTAGTTTAGGGTGTGGTTGTCATATGTTAGGCCAAAAAGGAGTATTTGTTCTTTCTTGGAGTTCAAGTTTGTTTCATACCTAATATCATGAAATTCGGTTCAACGGATTAGTCGTGAAAAAACGACAGACAAACATTTACATTTATTATATTAGTATAGATGAATTATTGAAATACACTTGAATCTACACCACAAACAAGAATTGGATTAAACACTGAAAGAAAGTAAATTAAAAATAAATGTTGATTAGTGTTGTACAATGGGCTTATTAAGCTATCTCTTCCAGACAATCCAAAAGATTATGAAGTTACAAATTTGTATGCCCTTTTTTATTAGTGATTACCGTGTACATATGAATGTGCTACAGACTTAAGGATTGTTTTCAAGGCGAGACAAACTGTGAACAGGGTGTTTGATGTCTGACGCGTGAAACTCGATACGATTCTGCAATAAGCGCCAGCGAACTTTAATCAATACTTTCGATAAAACACAGTTACACACGTCATTTTTGTGGTACAACGTGTGAACTGCGTTATAAATACTACATAGTATAAAACCAAGTCGCCTTCTCTTTACCTATATCCCTATGCTTGAATTTTTAAAACTACGCGCCAAGTTTTGATGCGTCTGTTTTAATAAATAGTGATTCGGTTTTTCTATATAATACATGGACAATATAATAAAGAAACACTGGTAATTTTAGAAGTTTCTAATGTGAGTTGTACATAAAAAAAATCTGTAGTACATTTAGTACCAGCGAAGTTAGACAAATGTGAAACATATTAAAAGAGAATAGGTATATTTCATGGAAAAGATGAGTTAGTCTGCCGTATAAAGGTCAGGAGGACATTGATATATTATTATTCGTCCGATGAAATTACTTTGAGACATTATCGTTTGTCCATAACTTGAATGGGAGCAATATTATTAATAATATACAGACATATAAAATTACGTACACTTAAGATTAGTGAATCTCTAATATGTTTATGCTCGGAGGCTGATACTAAATTTATTTACTACAGAATATGTTTATTTTTGTCATCACATTAGAAACTTCTGAAATTATCAGTGTTTCTTTACTATATCATCCATGTATTATATACAAAAACCTTCCTTTCGAAAAACTTTATCTATTAAAAAAACCGCATCAAAATCCGTTGCTTAGTTTTAAAGATTTAAGCAAAGAAAGGGATATAGGGATAGAGAAGGCGGCTTTGTTTTATAATATGTAGTGATTATTTTTAATGAGTATATTTTCAAAATTTGTTATGCCCAAATAAGGATCCAAAAAGTTTAACAATAATACATACATACATACATAACATCCCGTTCCATTTAGCTAAGTTGCGAAAGACGGAGACACGCTACGTTGGTTGGTGCTGAAATTTGTACAAAACCGGTTTCTGTAATGAGGTCAAAGTTCTTGTGACAATTCAATGTAAAGATTACTTGTACCGAATTAATGTCTGATAAGAAATGTAGGTCAACTCATTTCAGAATTATAAAAATCTTTACGTTTTATTTTTTTATAAAATATTTATATTTATATAAGACTAGATTTATGCCCTTACATTGTGCGTTTAAAATTTAGTTATATGTTTTTTAACCAATGAAATAAATAATAGAAGTAAAAACTGGATGGTGAGAAGCTAGTATAATTAATGATTATAATGTTTACGTGAGAAATAAAACCGGATCCACTATTGCTAAGAAATATTCAGCTACATAAGTACAAAAGACTTACATTTCGATTCGTCCAGTTGTATAGTGTAAGAGAAGAATTACGAACACACACATGAAATTGATGTACGATGTTTGATATATGTGCCACTTTGCGTCATATATATGGTTACATGTATGGTTTCGATAAAAGATGCAATTTCAACTCAACGCTTGAAAGTTTCGATAATATCCAAACAAATCCTATCAATTTAATGATTTTGGACGAATCGTTTATTTTATTGTGAAAGCAAATAATTTCTCCTATCATAAGATTATGTCATACAACGAAATTTATTCCGCACATAGTATATATAATTGGAAAGTCTTAACATACTATATAAACTGTTTTGTTGGAAATACTATCGCTTCATCATCGACCTCATTGACATGGCGTATTGCGGTCGAGAGTAAACCCATAAATCGTAAAAAAATACTCGTACTTTATTAAAATACATAGATCTTATCTTTCTTCCCTTTCTTGTAACGAATTGTGCCATAATATGACGCCTCTACAAATTTTCTCCAAACTTTTTGTCCGATTGTCGCATGGCGTCTTATAAAGTTTCACTTACAAAAAGAATACTATAAATATTCCATGCCAGTTAGCTTAGAACAAGTTCAAGGCTAAGTTTGGCCAAAAAAATGACGCCCAATTTTTGTGTGGTAAAAAAGTATTTCAAATAATTTACTATAGTCATTATACATTTCGTTTATCGTAACGCAAAGGAGATTTGTCCAAAATACGTTATGGGCTATTTTGATTGCGTTATCTCGAATTCACATGTAATTGACCGATCTAGATTACCCACAAATAATCCAACGTTATCAAAATTTTTTGTCCAAACCATCTGTTATTCGTATCGTAATCGTTTCGTATAAATATTTGTGGATACGTTGCTAAGTTCTTACGGAAAAATCTAGAACGCGCAATGAGTCTTTCGTCTTTCTTGTACGGATTAATCTTGAGAATTATTGGCATAGTTGACTACTGAGGGAAATAGCTGGATATGTTCTGACGAAAATCTTGAGCATCGTCACCTTTTTTGCTAGAGACTTTTAAATGTTTGGATACAGAAAACAAAATTAAAGGACCAATTCTTTTCTTTTCTGAATCTGCACTACATCGACAATTTATATGGGGTACCCACAACAAGTCGTTTAAATTTAAATTGATTATAGTTTAATCTGTATTTATTGTTTATTTTTATTGAACATGTACCTATATGTATTACGCTGTATGTACAAGGTTTTGCGGTAAATGATGTTCGTGTAAAACATATAATACCAATCGTATGTCATACAAGGTCATATTTATTAGATGAAGAATCATACGAGACGGCGTTTAAATAAATCCATTTACCTCAAGTTTATTCTTTATAATTTATAGTTGTTTATGGCGAGATTCTCGCGTCCTTGCCTTTTTTGGGTATTTTTTTGGAGTAATTAGTAGTTCTGATGTTTTAAATTTTAAGTCAATTTATTAATCAACATTCATATACAATTACTTAACATAATAGGTTAATCCTTTAGCGTGTTTTTTTTATAATTTAAGATTATTTAGGGTTCTTTCCAGTACATATATAAATAACATCGATATGATCTTCCTCGTCTGTGCGATAGTATGACAAACAGACGATTTCTCATATACAATATTTATAGTACGAAAGAACATATCTAGATCTATAATTTCATAGATTTAGATATATAATTACATTTTGTTTATCTTCGTCTTTGTGATATAGCCGCTGATCTCGTGCTAATGAACGCTCCGCGAATAGTGTGTAGGTATAGTACGAAACAACTTAGATGTAGCATCGGCAAAATTCGTAAAGCCGATAAAGTTTAAGTACGCTCTCCCAAATTATCAATATTTATTTCTTATGCGAATATAACCTTTACACAAACGTAATATCTTGTAATATCATATGACCTAATATATTCGTCGATTTACATGCACTTGCTTTCTCGGGTGGAACTGACGCGGGAATCTATAGCGACGAATAGCGTCGAATGGCGCGATAGGGTTTTATTTAATTTGCCGATGCTACATCTAAGTTGTGTCGTACTATATACGATTTGTGTTTTATTACATAACAGCCAACTTGAATATTACGATGTTACGATGAAATAAATAAAACGATAATAAATGGTGTGTTTTATTGATGCTTTGATGTTGTGGAAAATTTTATTGTTATAATTAATAAATAACAGCTTGTCTCAAGATTAGCTAACTTGGAACAATAACGTATAATTATTGATAAAATAATACCTTACTTAGATATTGCGTCACGAATATAAAATAATTAATCAATACTATATAATAATATATATATTTAAGCATTTAATGTTGTTAATTCTTATGTTAATAAACTCTTTATTAGTCATACTAATATTATAAACGTGAAAGTAACTTTGTCTGTCTGTCTGTCTGTCTGTCTGTCTGTATATCTGTCTATCTGTCTGTTCGTAGCTCTTTCACGATCAAACTAATGAACCGAATTTAGGTTCAAAGAAGTTTATTTCCAAAAAGAACAAAGTTCGCTTACAAAGGAAATTTTAAAATTATAACTACAATTAAGATTTTACAAATAATAAACAGTAGTGATATTAAACAAGATCAGTGAAATCATCTAATATATGGGTTCTTAATCGTTTTTTAAATATATTTAGAGATTTTGAATTTACAACACTTAGAGGCAAAGTTTTAATGCCGTACTTGAGTATTACAAGGTATTACGTTTGTTTTGTGTTGAAGTTTCCTTCACACCAAATTTGATGAAATTTGGTGTGAAGGAAACTTGAACTCCATTAAATGACATAGGCTACTTTTTTGCCTGACATATGATAATCAACCCCTAAAACGCGAGCAAAGCCGCAGGCGACAATTAGTATTTAATATACGAGTTGCCATGACTTAGTTAAAGTTTCTTGTAACTAAGTTCAGAACGACAAAAACACGCTGCGTTGTTAGTGCTGAAACCGGCTTCAATAATGAGGTCATATATGTTTGAAATGCACAGTTCGATCGATTTAAGAGCTTATCCCTTAAGTAACAATCGATCGTAACGAAACGTGAGCTTGGCAAGAAAATAATAACTGTATTATTGCTGCCACTGGTGGCAGGATGGTTGGTTTTTTTTTGCTCGGACCAACGTGAATCGCAGCCACTGGTGGCAAGGGAACTGGAAGGTTGAAATTTTTTTTACTCGGACCAATGTGATTGCGTTTCTATAGGATACAGTATTCTTGTAATATTTTTATCCAAATAAGTTTATTAGTCATAGTTATATACGAGTAGGTATGTAGATATTCATTTACGTTATATTGTATATGCAGTATATTGTTTTTCGCAATTGTACCTGTTCCGAGATTGAGTGCCCAAAGGTTTTTTTTATGGTATAGGTGGGCGGACGAGCATATGGGCCACCTGATGGGACACCATCACCCATAGACAATGACGCTGTAAGAAATATTAACTATTCTTTACATCGTCAATGTGCCACCAACCTTGGGAACTAAGATGTTATGTCCCTTGTACCTGTAGTTACACTGGCTTACTCACCTTTCAAACCGGAACACAACAATACTGAGTACTGGTATTTTGCGGAAGAATAACTGTTGAGTGGGTGGTACCTACCCAGACGGGCTAGCACAAAGCCCTACCACCAAGTATTTTAGAAGGGCACCCGTTTCACCTAATGCGAATTTCTAATTTAGTTTTAAATATTTGTGTGTAATAAAGAACAAATAATTGATGAATAAATAAACCATTCCGTGCCGTTATGCTTATTTGTATTAATTTATTATAGTAGTAATAGTCCCGTGAAACTGCGCGTTTATTCAAGATTTTTTTTAGATATTTCGAAACCTAAGACATGTTTTTTTTATTTCATTTAATTGTAATTAGCAAGTCACTCATCGGACATGTAAATGATGAAATCTCATTTAAATGAAATCTTTTTTGTCACAAATTATACATTGGTTTAGTTAGAACTGGAGGTTGTCGATAAAAATTTAATTAAGTTTACGTTTTTACTTTTTTTTTTCTTATCAAGTCCAAGTACCGCTGTCTTAACGGCTAGTACTTTTATTAAGTCTCTAAAATTAATTCTTTGTTAAATCACAACCATTTAGTAAATGTGATAAAGATCCTCCTTATAGATCCTTTTTAATTTTATGCACATCTAAGGCGTGGAGTCCTTCAAGGCTGGACCATTAATGATTTTTTATGTGCACCTATATTCCTATAATCACTGGGATAAAAATCGGCTTAATCTTTTAATATATAAGATTATACCGCATAGCTAATATGAGAAATAAAGACAAAGATAAATCATATACAAAGTATTTTAATTCACTAAATCCGAATAATCTCGATATTTCGAATATTGTGTTTTTATCAGAAGTTTTGATGAATTAATTAATTCAATATTATAAACTGTAACATAAGTAAATAAGACTGTAGTGTGAGTAATACTCAAATATTTAAAGTAAACGTCATCTTAAAGACTCGATCGCCACACGGAATACTAATTAGGTAGCTTCTGTTATTCGGCATTGTAATAAAATAACGTCAGCGAATTAAAGATAAACATCTATACTAATGGTATATATAAGTATTTTTCTGATATTCTTTTTTTGTAAGGATGGATACAGTTAATCAAACATAATTGAGTTTATCTGTGAGAAGAGAAACTACATTTAATGCCATTATTAACTACGTATGTTCCTAAATCACAAGATGCTTTACTTTTCAGGATCACGAAGTTGCTTCTAGTTTACAACAAACAACAACAGCCTGTAAATTCCCACTGCTGGGCTAAAGGCCTCCTCTCCCATTTGAGGAGAAGATTTGGAACATATTCCATCACGCTGTTCCAAAGCGGGTTGGTGGAATACACATGTGGCAGAATTTCAATGAAATTAGACACATGCAGGTTTCCTCACTATGTTTTCCTTCACCGCTGAGCACGAGATAAATTATAAAGACAAATTAAGCACATGAAACAGCGGTGCTTGCCTGGGTTTGAACCCGCAATCATCGGTTAAGATGCACGCGTTCTAATCACTGGGCCATCTCGACTCTAAGAGTAGTAAGAAAATAAACTACATTTAATGCTATTATTAACCATGTCTGTTCCTATATCACAATATACTTTTCAGGATCACGAGATTGCTTCTATGTTAATATAACAATAATTATTCGTCATGTCACTGCGCAATCGATGACGGTTGATGCGCGGAATTCAAATTTAAGATAAATAATTGTTTTTTCTTTAAATATAATTATGATAGTAACTCTAGTAAAGTAAGTCTAACTAGTAGTCTGCCTATTTGGTGACAGGTGCATCGGGGACAAATTCTACTAATTAATGACGATTACGATACGTTCTCGATTCTATATCGATCCAAATTCGATCGAAATGCGATTGGATTGTTGTGTTGAATAGGCAAGCGATTGAACGTCAACGATTTCATTTCGATATAATTGACTGTCAATACGTTAGTAGAAATAACGATCGGTATTTTAAGAATTTTCTTATAAAATACGCTTAAGGCAAATGGAGGAATATTGGCTACTTTTTAAATCCAAAACAAATGACGATGAGTGAAGCCTTGGCCGTAAATTAGTACATATATTGTTACGACATATCATTGTTGATAATTGGCTTTATCGTATTTAGTATTCGGGAAGTATATTTAAGATGTTACACGATTTATTTAGTAATGTGTTATGTCAATAACTAACGACCCGTCCCGGCTTCGCAACGATAAAATACTGATAGTAAATTTACTACAAAAGATATTACGATCATGGGAAATTTCTAAAATGATCAGTGTTTCTTTACTATATTGTCCATGTATTATGTTAAAAAAACCTTCTTTAGTCTATCTATTAAAAAAAGCGCATCGAAATCTGTTGAGTAATTTTATAGATCTAAGCATACATAGGGATAGAGCGGTAAGCGACTTTGTTTTATACTATGTACCTAATGAATAAACTATGTCAAATAAATAAAGTCATTAATGAAAGTATCAAAAGTGCTGTTTCGTGAAACCATACCCACTTTCTCAAGGAAATGTAGGGTTTCTCGGAAATCACTTTAGGAATTGACGGTCTAGATACTCAAGAATGTTTGTTTGGTATGCAAGGACGCAATCATAATGATTTAAGATTTGGTCTGACGCCCTCCGTGTTCGATTTGTATTTACACCGGTTTTCACGGGTACGCCACTCCGAGGTCTTAGGTTCGATTCCCGGCTGAGTAAATGTAGATTATCATTAGTTTTCTATATTGCCTTGGGTCTGGGTGTTTGTGGTACCGCCGTCACTTCTGATATTCCATAACACAAGTGCTTTAGCTCCTTACATTGGGATCAGTGTAATGTATGTGATGTTGTCTTATATTTATTTATTTGGTTTGAATAAAGAATCGTATTTGATTCTTTCAATAGCCAATGTTTCTTTGGCAGTAAATAGGTTACATATTTACTGCCAAAGAAACATCCCCAATTAAATGTTAAACTGGCTGTACATTTTTATAGAGTAGATTTAATAATATACTTTAATATATATTGGCTTGGCTTTTTGGCTTAAAATCAGCATATTCATTAATGGGACACAAAGAGCCTATCCGAAGCTATCCGATACACGTGTTTTAAGTAACAGCATTAATCAATTGCGATTATCCAACTTAAGGGAAGCCAGTGCTGATCTACCTGGTGCATGATCAAGCATATAATTTGTAAATCACATTATAAGATGTTTCAATTGTCAATTAATTACGATTTCCCTAAAAAGGTAATGATGGTAAACTCAAAACTCAAACTCAAATTCCTTTATTCAATATAGAAGCATTACACTTACTTATTGATTGTCAAATAAACACTACCACCGGTTCGGAAAAAGGAACACCTTGACCTGAGAAGAACCGGCGAAAGAAACTCAGCGGGTCTTTTTTTTGTTATTTTTTTTTGTCAAATTAATAAGATACATAGTAGTATATGATTAGAAATAGCCAGGAGGCGATCGTTTCATTCCCAAGGTGTGCTATCAAACATAAACTCTCTAATTGTAAATGTCAAATTGGTAAATGTCAAATCATATTTATACATAAGTTATCATAAAACTTATAAAAAAATATGTCATAGCACACTTAAATAATAACTTACCAATGAAAAAGAAAATGCTCAAAATTCATACTATTTTAAATAAATTTATATAAATATATAAAAAATATATTTGCTTGAAATATAAAAATAATAATGACTTAAAATATAGAAACATAAATGTTATCATATAATAATGATAAGTTAAAAAAAATGATTACTTCATCATCGATTATTCGATTATTATTAATATAAAAATAATAAATCTGACTCAGTAACAAAAGAAATAACTTTGTAATGAGTAGTAATTCAGATTATTTTACTTCCAGGGGACGAGATGCCAGTTCGGGACGGCACCAAGAGATCACTCATTGGCGCCATCGACGATGGAACGAAGACAGTCAGATTCGTGGTATGAATGGCTCTTGTTACGATGGTCAATGAACTAATTTCCAAAATGTCTGAATACACTGTTAGAGCTACACGCGTCAATAGTAGACAACTATTGTTTACTAAGTACACGCACACAAGCATAGTGGAATATAAGTTTTGCGAGTGTAAGACGTAGCTTTTACGCACGCATCTATAAATGTAATAAAATTTTAGTGTCTGTTTGTATTATTAAACTAGCCCTTTTTTACTCAATACATATGTATGTATACACGGTATTATCAAAATAACATTTTTTACAATTTTTGTCGGTCTGTCTGTCTGTTTGTTCCGGCTAAATTCTGGAACGGCTGAACCGATTTCGACGGGACTTTCACTGAATAACTGATATAATAAGGAGTAACTTAGGCTACATTATTATTATTTTTTGTTAAATTCAAACGCGTACAAGGTCGCGGGCACAGCTAGTTGATAATACAATTGGACGATTTGTTATAGTTATTTTATGGAGCGTCACTCTAGTCCGAAGATAACTTTTCGAAGGTGCTATTGTCAATGTACTTTAGCTTTTTATTTCATATAACGTTAGTAAGTTACGCTTTTTGTGTGTATTTACGATTGGAATAAATAGTTCTTTGGTGTAGTGGTTATTTTATAAGACTCAATAATAGACGTAAGCGCTAAAGATATTGATTTTTTGGTCGTGAAACTCCATAGCCGGTTCCAGTTAACGAAGGGACGATTTTGAAGGGACGATGGGCTATAATGAATCTCTATAGAATTCATGTCATGTCCGAAATATATCAGAAGGACATTTTCATTATCATCAGCGTACAACAACAACAGCCTGTAAATTTCCCACTGCTGTCTTAAGGCCTCCTCTCCCTTTGAGGAGAAGTTTCGGAACACATTCCAACAAGCTGTTCCAATGCAGTTTGGCAATACACATGTGGCAGAATTTCTTCAAAATTAAACACATGCATGTTTCCTCACGATGTTTACCTTCACCGCCGAGCACGAGATGAATTATAAACACAAATTAAGCACATAAATATTCAGTGGTGCCTACCTTGGTTTGAAGCCGCGATCATCAGTTAAGATGCACGTGCTCTAATCACAGGGCCATCTCGGCTTCTTATCATCAGCATGATTAGTTTTAAATGCAAGTTCAGAAAGGTATTTTTTGTCTAGTTAGTTTCTACCCACGGTAAGTAATCTATATCAAATCTAACTGCGCAGGATTTTAATAGTGCATAAGTGCGATTTGCAACCGTATAAGCTAAACACAAGGCCCACGACGCAGCTGAAACATTAGCGCACCTGCTTATTGATAATAATGAACTTGATAATAGTGCATTTACTGCCCTCCTAGATGTATCGCGTCCTGTGCAGGCCCCGCTTGCCGGGACTCGCTATTTAATACATCCTGTGAAAATGGAAATGCACACGTCCCCTTAGAATATATGTATATATATGAAGGAGAGCAGGCAAGATTGTTTGATTCGTGGTCTTCGACATATATATTCACGAAATAATACAACATATCTGTACCTGGATTCGTATATTTTATTCAATTCTTAGTTTAGTTAGGTTGGCGGAAGAGCATATGGGCTACCTGATGGTAAGTAATCACCATCACCCATAGACAATGACGCTGTAAGAAATATTAACTATTCCTCACATCGTCAATGTGCCACCAACTTTGGGAACTAAGATGTTATGTCGCTCGTGCTTGTAGTTACACTGTTGTACCAACAGGGCACAGATTATTTCGTCAATGTCTCATAGGATACAATATTTTATAAGCCGCGACATCTGTCATATCCTTCTTGACACGTGACAATTCTTGTTTTTCTAACAAGATTCTCACTTAACTAGGAAATTAATACTATTATTCTTGGCTTTAAAATTAAATTGACTTTAGTGTCTCAACCGTACCGATCTCACTCGTGTCTTCTCCATCCTACGTGACATTGGCGAAATAATCTGTGCCCTGCCGGTACAACTAAAAGCCATTAAACTAAGAATTTACAACAACAGCCTGTAAATTCCCACTGCTGGGCTAAAGGCCTCCTCTATCTTTGAGAAGAAGGTTTGGAACATATTCCTCCACGCTGTTCCAATGCGGGTTGGTGGAATACACATGTGGCAGATTTTCTATGAAATTTGTCACATGCAGGTTTCCTCACGATGTTTTCCTTCACCGCTGAGCACGAGATGAATTATAAAGAGAAATTAAGCACATGAAACAGCGGTGCTTGCCTGGGTTTGAACCCGCAATCATCGGTTAAGATGCAGACGTTCTAACGACTGGGCCATCTCGACTCTTAGACTTTAATTGAATGATTCTCACTGGCCATCCAGAATCAAATCTCAAAACTAAGTGATTACAGTCAAAATATTTATTTATCTGTTGCTGAGATGTATCCATTAATAGAGAATCTCAAATCAATTAGGTGTCTGTTTTTCAAACATTTTTTAAGCCATTGACAAGTTATAGTGTTACCATTAAAAAAAAATTAATTTAGAGTAGAAATAAATTGCTTATTATTATAATTTTTTTTTTTAATTATCAACAGCGATTTTAACGAATTTTGAGCTCTGAGAGAATGCTAGTTAAGGGTCGATCTGTTATTACGTAAGCCTCAAAGAGAGTCTTCGTTGGATTAAAATTGAATGACGTGAGGCTTGCATGATGATTACGTCAGCAAAAGGTATTTCTCTTAAATTCCTTCGTTGCCTACAAAGGCCAAAATTTGAAACTTAAATGCTGCTCATAAATAATAATAGAGAAACGTAAACAGATTAAAAATACGTTTAAAAATGTTTACGTATAATCCTAAGAAGAATTTTGCTTACAATGTTTCAATTACTTAGACACTGGAGTCCGAACTCAGATAATCCGAACTCAAATAAACAAAAAAATTGCTGTAAAACTAGTTTAATCTTGATATTATTGTAATATAAATTATACATTGTTACGTTGTCATTAGTATTTAGTAAGATAATAAAAAACAAAAGATAGCAGAACATTCGATTTTACACATTACTTTTTCTTTTTGAATATTTTATAATATTAATTAAAATATTAAAAAGGTTTTATATATGATAAAATAATATTAATTAAAATTGAATTAATTCAGATGTATATATAGATATTATTAAAATAAAAAGCGTAGGCTCGAACACAGGGATAAAATATATTGTAATAATTAGACAAAACTAAAAATGCTTTCTTGATACCATTGCCGTTAAAAATTATTATGACCTATTTTTTAATTAGGTGTTATTAAACGTTGAATATTTTGGCGGTTTTTCGAACGAGTAACTCTACGTTAAATTTGTTTGTATTCGCGATACAAAAAGTTTGTAAGAGTGTACTCGACTGAAGTATATTTTAACTGTAGAGTTCTGAATCAGGTTAATTAAAATTATTTGCGTAATATTGTATTTAATATATAGATTTAAATATATTTATTTTTAAATTGAATAGTGATAGTCTGACAAATAGGCCACAGCTGATATGCGGTCACCATCGCCAATATGGAATATTAAGTATAACTTACCTTTCTCATTTCGCCACTAACCTTGAGGACTAAGATGTTACTTCCATTGCTACTGAAAACTGGCTCATTCCCCCTTCAAACCACAACACAACAATACTAAGTATTGTTGATTAGCAGCTGAATACGATATGAGTAGGAATCCACCCAGAAGTTACTGCATCAGTCTTATCACCAAAATAACCAAGTATCCAGATAGAACAAATTCAGTTAATTTAAATCTTAATATAACAATGAAATTTATTTAGATATTTTAACGTAAAACGGAACGTACTTGTATGTTTTCTATGAAAATTACTTGTTATGTAAATATTCTAGATATTTCGAATTCGTGACTTACTAAGTAATAAAAATACATCGCTTAAATGTGTATATTGTAGTTTGTACATTTATTTATTCAGGATAAAGTAACGTTGAATATTTATAAATTAAACAAATGTATTCCACTAAATTGGTGTAATACTCGGAGCATTTTCTGCTAGATAACCTTGTAATGTAAAGAAGAGAATATTTGGATGTGTGTCAAAAAATAAAATCGTATCCAACAAATACTATACATACTATATATATTATGTACAAACTATTTTTTTGGCGGAGACGTCACAAATAATTTTACAATAATTGTCATGTAACATTTTCCGGAATGTCATGTAATTTAAACAACTTATCTCGTCTGAAAACAAAGCTCCAATAGTCAAATCAAAATAAGAATCAAATTAAACTTTATTCAAGTAGGCCTTTACAAGCACTTTTGCATCATCATTTTACAATTAAGTGAAGCTACCACCGGTTCGGAAAATAGATTCTACCGAGAAAAACCGTCAAGAAACTCAGAAGTTACTGTATTTCAACATTTAAAAAATACAAAGTCATGTTAGTTTATACAATTATTTAAATTAATATATCCTGCTTGGAAGTGAACAGGTATCAACTCCACGCTTTTTTATCAGTTTCTAACTTGTCAGTTTGTCGTACTTATGACCCTTAGAAGTAGACAGTAATTTTTGCATAAGTGCGTTATTATCGGACGCTAAATAGTTAGTTATCTATACATATAATTTGCAAGTTGAGTAGTTGTTTTATATTAGCATTAGCTGTGCCCGCGACCTTATACGCGTTTGAATCTAACAAAAAATAATAATATTGTAGTCTAATTTACTCCCTATTATATCTCTTATCTGCCAGTGAAAGTATCGCCAAAATCGGTCCAGTCGTTTCAGAATTTAGGCGGGACGAACAGACAGACAGACACAAAATTGTAAAAAATGTTATTTTGGTATATGTACCGTGTAAAAATACATATGCATTGAGTAAAAAAGGGCTATTTTAATATTACAAACAGACACGCCAATTTTATTATATGTAGAGATGATTTAAGCTTAAGTTTAAACCATTTACTTTTCATATTTTATTATAGTTTTGTTCTATTGTTTAAGTACAATGAACTCTTACTATACGCACACATTGATATTAATAATTTCGTGCAGGGCTATGATCTGTTCGAAGTCTAGCCACAATTATACATCGTTAAAAAATAATGATATAAGTCAAATCCAATCCATTCCCATGCAATCTAAGAGCTGAGATGGCCCAGTGGTTAGAAAGTGTGCATCTTAACCGATGATTGCGGGTTCAAACCTAGGCAAGCACCACTTTATATATGTGCTTCATTTGTGTTATAATTCATCTCGTGCTCGGCGGTGAAGGAAAACATCGTGAGGAAACCTGCATGTGTCTAATTTCATCGAAATTCTGCCACATGTGCATTCTACCAACCCGCATTGGAACAGCGTGGTGGAATATGTTCCATGCACTCTCCTTAATGGAAGAGGAGGCCTTATCTCAGCAGTGAGAAATTTACAGGCTGTTACAAGAGGACAGAACTGTAGGAGAGAGCTGGGGGTAGGTTCGGAGCATATTCCAGCACGCTGCTCCAATGCGAGCTGGTTTGATATGCATGCAGCTGAATACTGTAGTAATATATAGCAATTAAAAAAAGCCATACATTTTAAAATATTCTTTAAGACTCAAGACTTACGTTGATTTTAATTTAGATATATGAAGCGGAAAGATCTGAAGAACTGGTATCCCATCAGTTGGACAAAACAGAGTCTCAGCCACAGGAAGGATGGTACGAGCAAGATCCCTTAGAAATTTTACATAATATTAAACTGTGCGCTGAAAATGCTATCGAACAATTGGCTGAATTTGGTAAGTTAATAATGTTTTTTTAAATATATTTTTATCCGATCTGAACACACGTGTCATCATGGTATGGGCATGTAATGAGGAGGAATGAGGAACATATTGTGAGGAAGGCCTTGAGCATGAATGTGGATGAATGAGGTAGAGGACGATCCAAGAAACGATGGATGGATTGTGTGAAAGAATGATACTTGTGAGATGACGTCTAAAAGAGAAGTATGGAAGGAGAAGACATCCTGCGCCGACCGTAAATAAAATTGGGATGAGGGCAGGAGGATGATGATATTTTTATCCAGTGATTTGTAACACAAACTTAATCCGGCTCAAAGGACCAATTTTATTATAACAAAAAAATATATTTAGTTATGTTATGTTATGTAACTAGACACTTTAACCAATAATATTAGAAACAAAATATAATGCATTAAACCAAAACTTATTTCCAAACAAAAAATCTTTAAACGAAACATTGACAATATCAAATATATTTATAATAATAATTTCTCTTTTCATCTTAAGTGCAATTCAATTGGTTTGTGTTTTAAGCTGTCAAATTTATCTCGTATCTTAGATAATCTTAAATGGCTCAATCTTTTAAAAGTGATGTAAAAGTTCGGTGGAGGAATGTGGGTGTGTCAGGAGCTCGGACTTCTGATACAATTTTGACTTTAAATTTTTAATGGAATGGGAATCTTAGGAGTATTAGTTGTGTTTCAAAAACGATCATTTCTTTATCCTGATCAAAAAGCACTTTTGCAACGCTTTGGAATTATAAATTTGACAAATGTTTCCGATTGTTATGTTTTTTTTTTTCATTTTATATTAAAACTCTTTGCAGGATATTCAAAAGACGACATCGTTGCCTTAGGTATTACAAATCAGAGGGAGACGACAATAGCATGGGATAAATTCACCGGTGAACCCCTGCATCCCGCTATATGTAAGTATTGTTACAGGTCGTTGTATGTTTCACCGCAATTATTACGTGATTTCAGTCTTTTTACTATAAAACAGCGATTATTCTTGTTATGTAAATGATTTGACGAACAAAAGTCATAGACACGGCATTGTTTAAAAAATCACCTCTAAAGTATTAACGCTTAATAAGCAACCTTTACCTAATTAGTTTGTAATGATGTTAAATTTACGAATAACAACAACAACAGCCTGCAAATTCCCACTGTTGGGCTAAACGCCTCCTCTCCCTTTAAGGAGAAGGTTTGGAACATATTCCCCCACGCTGTTCCAATGCGGGTTGGTGGAATACACATGTGGCAGAATTTCTATGAAATTGGTCACATGCAGGTTTCCTCGCGATGTTTTCCTTCACCGCTAAGCATGAGATGAATTATAAAGACAAATTAAGCACATGAATCAGCGGTGCTTGCATGGGTTTGAACCCGCAATCATCGGTTAAGATGCACGCGTTCTAACCAATGGGCTATCTCTGCTCTTTATTTATAAAATTACGAATAAAACAGCAATAAAGTAACTAGATTTTGCCCTCGGCTTTACAGACATTCTAGTTAGGGGAGTTCAGATTGTCAAATCCTGGCAAAAAATAAATAACGTATAGGTTATGTTCAGATTACTTTTTTAAATATTTTTTTTTAATTGTGGCGGTAAAATGGCTGATGAATAGGGCTTTGCACAAATGAGGCTTTATATGTTTAGATATTTAAATAAATATGGGATTTTGTCTTTCAGCATGGAACGATATCCGCACAGATAGCACAGTGGACGCGATATTGGCGAAAGTACCGGACCGCAACAAAAATTACCTTAAGAACATCTCAGGCTTACCAATCAGTCCCTACTTCAGCGCTCTGAAGATGAGGTGGTTGAAAGACAACATCAAGTCTGTGAGACGAGCGAGCAGGGACAAGAGGCTGCTATTTGGTACCGTCGATTCTTGGATTGTTTGGGTAAGTTTGAACTTTAACATGGATTCTTAGTAAAATCCAATTTAAAAAAAAATCTAACTTCGCATACTAGATTATATTAGCAATAAAAAGCAGCAAAGTTGCGAATAGTGCTCGTGGACGAAGAGTTACGTACCATTATCTACAGAACGGTCATTCTGTTTTTTAATATTTGTTGTTATAGTGGCTACAAAAATACATCATCTTATATATATATACAGATACGGGTACAGTCAAGTGACAGACGGACGGACTTAGTACTAGCATCTGTTTAAACATTTGGTCACGGAACCCTAAAAAAGCGTAAACTTGTATGTCACCGTTAGATATAGCGAAAAATAATGCGTTAAATTGCATTTAAATTTTACGGTTCACAATATCTCGTTAGATTACAATCTCACGAGATAGATTGTAATCTAACGAATTTTCTAATCTTACGGTGACATATACATTCCATAAAAATTGACCAGTTCCACCAAACTTGTACTCTACTTCAATCGTGGAGGAGAGGACTGTCAAATTTATTTATTTGTTTATTTAATGCCACACTGTATAAATATCATTACAGGATTGTGCCCCAATTCGATATTACAGCACTTTAAAAAAAACAAATTTAAAACATCTATCCAAGTTATAATAATATATATAATACTAAATTGTATATGATATACTCCAAGCAGCAATTATTATGTATATGTTCACTCATACTGTAACAAAACAAATCCACTCTGTCTGCTATCGCATTGAGAGTACGTACAAGACCTAGCTCTTACCTTACCCTTAGTTCATTGTATCCTACCATACCTAAGACAAATAAAGCTGGGTACATCAATGGGTAGTAATTAATCTAGGATAACCAAGTTCTTGATCTTAAACGTAAGATATGTGGGATTGTGAAATTAAAGTTTATTATTTGTAGAATTTAACCGGCGGTGTCCACGGCGGGCTTCATATAACCGACGTGACAAATGCTTCACGGACGCTACTCATGAACTTGGAGACACTGAACTGGGATCCAATGTTATGTAGGTATGTATAATTTCGAATTATGGACCCCAAACACTTGATCTTATACCGGTTACATCTTATATTCTGAACTACCCGTGCCCCCGAGCGTACGCCTTTAAATATAACATAAAAATAATTATTGTAGACTTATTATATCACTTCCTATTATATCAGTTATCTGCCAGTGAAAGTCCCGTCAAAATCGGTCCAGCCGTTCCAGAGATTAACCAGAAAAAAAAGACAGACAAACCAATGTTATTTTGGTATATGTACCTTGTATATGTATTGAGTAAAAAAGGGCTATTTTAATATTACAAACAGACACTCCAATTTTATTATATGTATAGATGAAAGATTCGTTAACAAACGATGTAATTCACTGTAGCAATCTTGTATGGCACTTTGGCATCACAAAAATATCACTGGTACATTGATTATAATACAATTATTAATGATTGGAAGGCAGGAAATAATTGAGCAAACATTACCACCCAATGGGTAGATGAAAATCCCCAGTGTATTCAAATCCATGAATGCCATTGTCATTCATTGATTTTTGGGGGTTTCAATATCATTATCATCATTATCATTATTATCCCTACATATTATAAAACAAAGTCGCTTACCGCTGTCTGTCTCTATATATGCTTAGATTGTCTGATATGTCTGGGTAGGTAACGCCCACTCATTAGTTATTCTACCGACAAATAACAGTACTCACTAGTACAAAAACATACACAACAGTTGTAGTGTTCCGGTTTGAAGGGTGAGTGAGCCAGTGTAACTACACTAGCACAGGGGACATAACATCTTAGTTTCCAAGGTTGGTGGCACATTGACTATATAACCGTGTGAAGTCGGGGCGGATCGCTATTGTTATTATAAGTATGGTATTAAAAATGATAATATTATTACAGGTTATTTGGCATACATAGAGAATCATTACCGCAAATTCGCAGCAGTGCAGAAGTATATGGTATCGTCAAGGATGGCTCCATATTGGACGGAATTAGGATATCAGGGGTGAGTTCATACTTGATCTTTCTGGTTACAGCCGGTTACTGGTTATCTCTTGTTATGGGATAGTGTCAGTTACAATTATTACGTTGACTAATCTGAGGAACTATTTTTTTGAAATTGAAAAATTAGCTTTCCTTCTCTTTAAAAATTAGAAATTTTCACGCTTTGCCATTTAACAAAAACAACAACAGCCTGTAAATTTTCCCACTGCTGGGCTAAGACCACCTCTCCCTTTGAGGAGATGATTTGGAGCATATTTCACCACGCAGTTCCAATGTGGGTTGGTGGAATGCACATGTGACAGAATTTCTATGACGTTAGACAGGTGTAGATTTCCTCACGATGTTTTCCTTCACTGCCGAGCACGAGATGAATTAGAAACTTAAATTTCATACCTTCTGGAGATCGTTGAAAATCATCTGAGAAGCATCATTGATGTTTATTTTTTTTTTACTGAGCGAATCTCCATTAGGGATTGTTGCACTGTTGTTATAATAATATTTTTTTTTGTGTAAATTTATTTATTGTGTCTTTTTTATACTCTTTTTAATCGTGAATAAGATTGTTATTGTGTTGTAGTGCGACTTTGACCAATAAATATTTTATTATTATTAAATTAAGCACATATATATAGTGGTGCTTGCCTGGGTTTGAACACTGATTTATCGGTTAAGATGCACGCGTTCTAACCCGTCATCTCGGTATTGCCATTTAAATTGCTCCGTAAATATCCTGGCTCAATGGGCAAATCTCCTGTCCAGATCCTCGGCAACCAGCAGTCAGCGCTGGTGGGTCAGAACTGCCTGGCGGCTGGGCAGGCTAAGAACACATACCGCACAGGATGCTTCCTGCTTTACAACACGGGTGCGCGTCGCGTGGCGTCAGCGCACGGTCTTCTCACCACCGTTGCCTACAAGCTCGGCCCCACCGCGCCTGCCATCTACGCGCTCGAAGGTACCACCCGACTGTTCGCTGCCGTCATATATGTGTCATCTTAGATGGAAAACATAGTTAGATGACTATCTCGTGAGATTGTAAACTATAGAAATGTTGTGAACTGAATTGATTGCAATTTAGATTGTTATCTATCTCGCGCTGTTGTTAAGTGTCGGATAGTAGTTTCAATATTTTGGTTAGGTTAGAGTTTTTATAGAAATAAAAGTAATGCGTTAAATTGTAAACAGTATGTTACGGTTCACAATCTTTCGACAGTTTACAATCTCGCGAGATTAGATTACAATCTAACGGTATTTATAATTTTACGGTGACACACCTATATATCATTGAGAACATTTCTGTCAGTATAATGTTGTATCAAAGTTGTTTATTAAATATAATATGATAGTAACGTCACCATCACCCAAACATTGACGCCATAAGAAATATTAAACATCGTTAATGCACTTCCTTCGTACCTAAAGTGTCAAGTCTCATGTACAGTCAGAGTAAGAACCTTCGTCAGTTTTCAAATTCATTCCTTTATCAAGTCTTAAACTCTTAATACTTTTTGAAACTAAACATAAAATCATTGCGACGCAGTATGTCATTCTCGATCGGTAAAGCAGATTATCGCTCATACTGAGCACACGAAAATATATCTTAAGGTGACGAACCTTTTCTTATGCTGACTGTACCTTTCATTACCCTAACTTACACTACCTCTAAACACAACAACCATTACTGTTTGGTGGTAGAATACTTGATGAATGGACGGTACCAACCCAGACAGGATGGAAATGGTTCCCTTAAAGATACGCCCCCAAAAACCTACCCCACCATGCTTAGAACATACGTGTCAAAATACCAACCGTAGTTAAGAATTAACAACATTAAATGCTTAAATATATACAAATATGAAATAACACTAGTTACTGTATAAATCTTGACCGCTTGGAATGGTGGCAAGAATGCTAGCAGCATTTCCCCGTTGAATCGCAATTCCGATCCTCTGGGCAAAAAACGAACTAGCGCTCCTGTCACCAGTGGAGGCGATGAGGCGAGGTGTTATACTTTTGATGAAGCTTTTTGCACCACTATTCCAATACTACTATTTACCGTAGTTTACAACAACAACAACAATAGCCTGTAAATTCCCACTGCTGGGCTAAAGGCCTCCTCTCCCTTTGAGGAGAAGGTTTGGAACATATTCCCCCACGCTGTTCCAATGCGGGTTGGTGGAATACACATGTGCCAGAATTTCTATGAAATTTGTCACACACACACGCACACGCACACACACACACACACACACACACACACACACACGCTTATCATATATGCTTATGTAAGTTAGTCTTCTGGCACAGGTGCCATGCTACACTTAAAAGAAGGCTCCAACCTTTACTGTTTAGACGAAATAAGCTGTCCAATCCAATCCAATCCATCAGCCCATTTCCGTCCACTGCTGGACATAGGCCTCTCCAATTGCACGCCACTGAGATCGTTCTTGGGCTACTCGCATCCAGCTCCTGCCAGCCGTCTTGCGTAAGTCGTCACTCCACCGTGCCCGAGGACGTCCTACACTACGTTTGCCGAGACGCGGTCTCCACTCTAGAACACGTTTCCCCCAACGGTTATCGGTTCTGCGGCAAATATGGCCAGCCCACTGCCACTTCAGCTTACTAATCCGGTGGGCTATGTCGATGACTTTGGTTCTCTGGCGGATCGCCTCATTTCTGATGCGATCCCGCAGAGAAACGCCGAGCATAGCCCTTTCCATAGCACGCTGAGCGACTTTAAACTGGTGGACCAGCCTTACCGTGAGTGTCCACGTTTCGGCTCCGTATGTCATGACGGGTAGGACGCACTGGTTGAAGACTTTCGTCTTAAGGCACTGTGGGATTGACGATGTAAAGATTCGACATAATTTTCCAAACGCTGCCCAACCTAGCTGAATTCTTCTATTCACCTTGTCCTCAAGGTTGTTTCTACCAAATCGCAGAGTCTGCCCAAGGTAGACTTATTTTTGAACAACTTCGAGGACGGTACCGTGTATCGCAATCGGTTCCGGTAGAACATGTTCATTGAACATGACCTTGGTTTTATCCAAGTTCATCCGTAGGCCGATACGCATAGAAGAATCAGTCAGATCGTTCAGCATTTGTTGTAGGTCCTGCAGCGTTTCTGCTACGATGACGATGTCGTCCGCGAATCTCAAGTGAGAGATGTATTCGCCATTGATGTTGATGCCACGTCCTTTCCAGTTCAGCGTCTTGAACATATCCTCCATTGCATTAGTGAACAATTTGGGGGAAATAACGTCCCCTTGTCTCACTCCTCGATGCAATGGTATGGGATTTGTTTGCTGATTCTGTACTCGGACGGACATGGTGGCGGCTTCGTAGAGACATCTCATCACTTGGATATATCGCCAATCAACTTGGCAACGCTGCAGGGACTCCAGAACAGCCCAGATTTCAACCGAGTCAAAGGCCTTCTCATAGTCCACGAATGCAAGACACAGGGGCCGATTATACTCTTGGGACTTCTGTATAATCTGCCGCACTGTGTGGATGTGGTCTATGGTGGCGTATCCGGTCCGAAACCCGGCCTGTTCTGGGGGTTGGAATTCGTCGAATCTTCGCGCAAGACGGTTCGTGATCACTCTTGAAAACAGCTTATAGACGTGACTCAGTAGGGATATGGGACGATAGTTCTTCAGCAGGGTTTTGTCTCCCTTTTTGAAGAACAGGACGACCACACTCCTGCTCCACGCCTCCGGAGTTCTCCCTTCGAAGAGGACAGAGTTAAAAAGCTTTTGGAGTTCCTTGAGTACCGGATTACCTCCTGCTTTTAATAACTCTATAGTAATACCGTCCTCTCCAGGGGCTTTTCCATTTTTAAGCTGTTTAAGAGCAATCTCGATTTCGCCAACACTGACTTCAGGCAGGTCTTCTGAGAAATGGCGTGTTAATGTAGCTCTAGAATCCTCATTTTCGGGATCAGGTCGAGGTGCATGCGATGCGTATAATTGGCCGTAGAAGTCCTCTACTTCCGAAAGAATTGCCGTCTTGGAAGAAACGACTTCTCCACTTGATGTGGTCAACTTCGTCAGGTGGCTCCTTCCAAGAGATTGTACGAACACCTTAGACCCCCGATTCTGCTCGATTGCTCTTTCAATCGTAAGAGTATTGGAGCACCGGAGGTCGTGTCGTACGCGCTTGCTGATCTCTCGGTTTAGTTGCCGCTTTTCTGACGAAGTGACAGGTGGGTTTTCACGTCGTTTCTTCATTAGCCCTAAGGTCTCTTCTGAATGTTTGGACTTCCTGCCCTTACGCTGCATGCCACAAAATCTTGTACCTTCTTCCCTGAGAATTCGAACTACATTTTCTAGGGTCTGGTTTACGTCTGTTGTGGTTTTCACGGCAGCGAATCGGTTCTCCAGGTTTGACTGGAACGTTTCAGATCCCGCAATGGGTTGGAGCAGCTTTGGTCGGAGCGTGGACTTCATCAGACGGACGCGCTCGGCCCTAAAATCGATATTCAGAGAGCCTCGGACAAGTCGGTGATCACTACCGGTATTGAACCTGTTGATCACAGAGACGTCTCTGAATATGTGCCTCTTGTCTGTCATGATGAAGTCTATCTCATTTTTGGTCATAGTGTCGGGGCTTTGCCACGTCCACTTCCTTTGGGGCTGTTTCTTGAAGAAGGAGTTCATCAAGAAGAGTCCCTCCCGTTCGAGGAAGTTGACAAGCATTTGCCCCCTATGATTCCTACTTCCAAATCCATGGGGTCCTACTACCGATTCGCTGCAATTCTGTACTCCCACTTTAGCGTTAAAGTCCCCCATGACAACGTTGTAGTGGGTTTTCGTGGTGAAGTGGAGGGCCCTCGATATATCATCGAACAATTCTTCCACTTCATCGTCAGAGTGTGTCGAGGTCGGTGCGTACGCTTGCACTACCTTGAGGCTGTACCTCTCGGTGAGCTTTATTACGAGGTACGCAACCCTGTTCGACACACTGGAGATTTCCACAACGTTGTCAGCTAGGGACTTATTTACCAGAAACCCAACGCCACCTTGGGATTGTTGGTCTCCCTCTCGGAAGTACATTAGGTGGCCCGAATCGAGGGTTACGGTGTCCTCTCCCTCTCTCCGGACTTCACATAGCCCTAATATGTGCCACCTAATTTTCCCAAGTTCTACCTCAAGTTGCGCCAGATGCGAGTCAAGCCGTAGCGTGCGTCCGTTGTACGTCGCAAGGGTCAGTCGGTTGTGGTGGCCTCCCGTAGCCCGGTGATTCTTAGCACCCCCCGTCCCGCCGTTACCATCATCGCCACCATGACGAGGAATAGCGGGGCTGCCGGGAACTGGGGGCCGTGGCTTGTGTGAGTGCTGCATATAGAGGATATTGCCCATAATCGCCACGCTGGGCAGGCGTGTTGGCGATCGCAGAACGTAGCTACTCGCACCGGTGACGCTGCTGCCCGTCATTGGCCTGTGGTATTTAGCTACGTTTATATTGATGGTTATACCGCCATCAGTCGGTCGCCAGAGCCTCGTTTGCTAGTTGGCAGGATGCACCACGGGCAGGTGAGGTTGGCTTGGGGCGCTAAGATGTAATTTGCGCCCCCTTACATCCCTAAATAAGCTGAATGAATAAATATATATTTTTTTTATTTTCATTTAACCACTGGGCCATCTCTGCTACGTACGTACCGTAGTTTAATAGGATCGCATTAAATGTCCAGGGTCGATAGCGGTGGCCGGCGGCGCGATGAAGTTCCTGCGCGACAACCTGAAGCTGATCAAGGACGTGAGCCAGGACACGGAACACATCGCCGGGCAGGTGTTCTCCACGGGCGACGTGTACTTCGTGCCGGCGCTCAACGGACTCTACGCGCCCTACTGGCGGAAGGACGCTCGCGGGTAATGCACTTATAGTACCGTTGGTCTAAAGCCATATATTGACATTTCTGAAAGTCAAACTCAAATTCTTTAATTTAATGTCCTTATTAATTTGACGACCTCCATGGTTGAGTAGTGTGTTCGATTGCCAGCCGAGTCAATGTAGGTTACCATTAGTTTTCTATGTTGTCTTGAGTCTGAGTGTTTGTGGTACCGTCGTTACTTCTGATTATCCATATCACAAGTGATTCAGCTATTTTGTATTGGGATCAAAGTAACTTATGTGATGTTGTCTCATATTTATTTATTTATTGTATTTATTATTACATAGATTATACAGAAAAAAAATGAAAAAATTTAAAGAACACAGTGTAGTTAGCAAGGGGTTCAGCTCAGTATAAGCTGTGCTAATGCACAGCACTGATTTTCAGATGGCCCCTGACTATTGGGAAAACATAAACACATGTGCGCACACGACAATAAATAAATGAAATTATAAGAACAAAAACTAAAACTAAAAAGCCCTTATACTAAAAAAAAGAAACATATTACACAAAAAGAAAAACATCACAAGGAACTTAGAGATAAGATAGACAGACAGACTTAGGCATAAGACATTAAAAATGATTAAGTATATATGTATAATGTATCGTTGGTTTAAGGCCACATACTGACATTTCTGGATTCCAAGACAGACTCAAATTCCTTTATTCAATATGGAAGCATTGATTATTGATATTCAAAAAAACATTACCATCGGTTTGGAAAAGGTATATGGAAAGTGTATAATACTTAAGGCTTTATTTTTGACCATTTTATTTACTTATATTGAATAGAGTAATAGTAAGGATCGTTTTCATTGTCAAGGTGTGCTATCATCTCAATATTGGTTCGATAAACAGTTATTGGGTCTGGTTGGTTGGAAATTCGCTTCCACCATCTCGCATTGGAACAGCTTGGTTGAATATGTTACGAACCTTCTCCTCGAAGGGAGAGGAGGCCCTAAGGCCTCTAGGTCTAAACCTAAGACCAGCAGGGGGAAGTATACAGGCTGTTGTTTTTGTTGTTGGGTTTTTCGGTGAAGAAATTCTCAGTAACAGTAAAATAAATATAAAAAATATAAATATGAGACAACATCACATACATTGCTCTGATCCCAATTTAAGTAGCTAAAGCACTTGTGTTATGGAAAATCAGAAGCAACGACGGTACCACAAACACCCAGACCCAAGACAACATAGAAAACTAATGATAATCTACATTGACTCGGCCGGGAATCGAACCCAGGACCTCGGAGTGGCGTACCCATGAAAACCGGTGTACACACCACTCGACCACGGAGGTCGTCAGTAAGAGTGAAAGTTGAATGTATGCAGTGTACAAGCATGTAGAGCTGTTGAGCTGAAATCTTTTCAGTCGTATTGGATTTGCCGTTCCAAAGAAAGTGTAGCTGTGTTTGGGCATACTTTTGTTCACTATAATATGTCTTGCAAGATTGGCCGTTATCGAAACCGATGAAAATTTCAGAATCATCATCAGGTCTCTGGATGTGCATTCAGCTGTCTTTATAATTACTATATTGATTTATCTAGTTTTAACTTAAATTCATGTATATCATAATGAAACAAACTTGACCCTGACTCTTAAAAGCAAGCAAAATCGCAGTCGATAACTAGTTTATAAATCAATTCAATGTTTTTCTTCGATTCCCTTCCAGTATAATCTGCGGTTTGACAGCATTTACGACGAAAAATCACATAATTCGAGCTGCTTTGGAAGCGGTATGCTTTCAAACTAGGTGAGTTACATCAAAAATATTAGAAATAAGTGTCAAAAGTGATATTTGAAATAAGAAATTAAAATATAGAAAGTACAAACTGTACCTATCTTGCTCCCACGTGGGTTCCGTAGGTATGAACTAATTTTTAAATAAAAATAATTACTGTTAATCATAGAAAATTGGCAAGTTTTTGAAGGGACTCTCATAGTGTCCAAGGTATATATAAAAGTATGAAAAAAGAAACATATACATACACATACATTACTATTTATGTATACCATGTATAATATATAATATTGTATTATAGATGTCATGAGAACCAGTGGATTTCTATCAAATGGTCAATGATGCCTCGATCGATTTCCTTTCCAGGGATATCCTGGAAGCGATGAACAAGGACTGCGGCATGCCTCTGTCTAAGCTCCACGTGGATGGCAGGATGACCTCCAACGATCTCCTGATGCAGCTTCAGGCAGATCTCACTGGGATACCCGTGTGTGAGTTACATATACATAACTTTATATGTCTGTGTATTTCATAATCAATGAAAAGAGTAAAGTAATTAAATACTGAACAACATCACATTACTCTGATCTCAATATAGCTAAAGCTCTGTTCTGTTATCAATAATCACAAGTAACGACGGCACCACAAACACCCCGACCATAGACAACATAGAAAACTAATGAATTTTGTCTTAAATTTTCGCGATTATTACACATTGAAATAAAACTAGTTTTAACGGATTTAAATCGCGTATATTAATTATTTTTATCATTCCGACGTTTCGAGCACTTTACAGCGTTCGTGGTCACGGGTAGACTTTAATTTTATTTGATGTTTCCAGTCCGTACTGGTTCATATAACGTTGTCTTTAATTTTCACGATATATTGAAATAAAACTACGATACGACGGTACCACACCCAGACCCAAGACAACGTAGAAAACAAATGATAATCTACTTTGACTCGGCTGGGGATCGAACCCAGGACCTCGGAGTTGCGTACCCATGAAAACCGGTGTACACATCACTCGACCACGGAGGTCGTCAGATTTGCAAAACCCATTTTACAAAAACTTGTTAGTTTTCCAAATGCTGGATCAAACACCAAACCCACCAGATCGGCATCCTGTTTCTCCGACATACATATTAATAACATAACAATATGTTTCTTTTTTATGATATAGATTCACGGACGAGCATATGGGCCACCCGATGGTAAGTGGTCACCATCACCCATAGACAATGAAGCTGTAAGAAATGTTATATATTCCTTATCGTCAATGTGCCACCAACCTTGGGAACTAAGATGCTATGTCCCTTGTGCCTGTAGTTACATTTGGCGGTAGAATAACTGATGAGTGGGTACCTACCCAGACGGGCTTGCACAAAGCCCTACCACCATGTGACTCAGAGCGCCATACAGTACTGTAGTGATTATATGTTATATGTGTTTGAAAGTGTTCATATGTCGTTCCAGTGCGTGCGCAGTCGTGGGACATGTCGGCGCTGGGCGTGGGCGTGGCGGCGGGCCACGCCGTGGGCGTGTGGGCCGTGGAGCGCTGGCGCCACCACGCCACGCCCACGCACACCTTCCTGCCCACCACCACGGACGACGGTCAGTTTGTGAATATAATTAACTATAGCATTTTGTATCTATAAGCTTATAAATATGTAATTATCACGAAAACAATTTTATAGTCTTCTTATATAAATTGTAGTATTATGTTGATATTTTTTTTTTTTTAATTTCTTTTAATGTAATATTAATATTTTATTGACATTGTTTACTGTATTTTATGTCTGTGTATTTTTATTATTAGTATTACAGACAGACACAAATTGGTATATTGTCAAATTAAATGTAAACTAAGTAATTATTAATAATGTTTTCATAGTCAACTTAACTAACGCATAGGTTAACTGTAATATTATATACAATTTTGTCTTTAAATAAATCTTAATGACAGCCATTTATTATAAGCTATTTAAATAAAATACATTATGTTTGTATCACAGACCGCGACGCGCGATACACGAAGTGGAAGATGGCGGTCCAACGGTCGCTGGGCTGGGCGAGTACGAAGAAATCCATCACAATGACAGGTCAGGCCAAAAGAAAGAGTAGCATGTTCCAAAGCTCCGACACACTGACCCCGCCCGACAGTAGGAAGACCTCCTGGGACATAGACAATATAAAGCCGGACATAGACAACATAAAGCCGGCCACAGACGAAGGCGTCGATAACTATATCGAGGAGCTAATACAGTATTCGGCGCGGAAATTCTCGATTTTCGTACCCCTTAAAGGTCCGAAAGATGAGCACACGATATTAGACGATGCTGAGTATTATATGAGTAAGAAGGAATGCGATTATGACATGTGCCAGTGTTGCCAGGGCAAAAAAAAGATACAGACAGACTGGAAGACGATTGAGGAAATAATTGAGAACGATCCCGAGATTATTTTCGATAGCGACGACAATCCTATAGTCGTCGAGCCGGTCAAAGAGCATTTGTACGAACCGGCGCCGTTAGTTGGGACTAGTTTGAAAAAACGCATGCAGTTGGAAAAGTTGCCAGTTATATTTAAAAATATTTGCAATAAATTCACGAATACGTCACTGACGTGAAAACTTTTTCGCGAATATAATATCGAATATTCTGATTTTAATCATTGTTTTTTTTTTGTAGTCGATACTGTTATGTATAGGTGTACTACACGTATAGTTTTTAAATTATTTTTAATTTTAATATCTGTAATGGCTCACGTACAATAAGGCTACTAACTTGACCTCAGAATAAAAGTATTATTTTACCTACTAAAGGTCTTTAATTTTTTTCAACTTTAATTTCATACTTGCATGCTCTTGCATTCGTTTTACCAATTATTTTGCTTAAACACATACAAATATAATTATATTAACGGGAAATTCATAATTAAAATTACTAATGGGATTCGTTCATTAATTTATATCAATATAAATGATAATTAATTTAAGAAAAACATATAGAATGATCCAAAAGTGCTTTTTTTTAACACCCTTTGAAAAGGTTATTTAAAAAAAACTTTTAATTCGAAAAGATTCCACTTTTATGTAATCTTTCAGTTTTTGTTCGATTATTAAGTTTATACAGGCTGTAGTCAGAAGTTTTTTCGGTCAAAACCTATATTGTCTGGAAATTAAAAAATTATGATTGCTTTTATAGCATATTATTTGTTTGAGAACATCTCAGTACATGACATCGTACTACGTTTACATCTACTTTGCCTTAAATTTATTTAACCAGTTAAATAGTTTTGTCTAGAATCCGTGATAGTAAAGAGTGCCTACTTTTTCTCAATATAGTTTAAAATGCTCGGCTAACTTCTTGTTATCAAAGATAAGTTTAATTTATTATTTTAATATAAAAATAAATCTTTCTGGGACAAGATACTTTATATCATACACAGGATGAATATTTTCAGTGTATTGTCTGTTTCATATTGTTAAATTAAAGTTTTAAAACTCAGATACATAACTTACGTTAGATAGTTTGGCCAGTAATTGAGTATCTCATGTTTTATATAGTTGAGAATCATCATTATATTTCATTTATTTAATTAAATCATCCTATCAAAACTGAATATCAATAAAATATTCTATTTTACAAATTATTATGACATATATAATTGATCACTTACGAAATGACACAAACATTGTGACGTCACATCGGTAGTTCCCCAGTTATATAAAATTAACCTTCAAATTCCCTATACTAAATCTAACTTCATTTTTATATTCAAATACCACGTGCTAATTCAAAAGGATTCTCTGGTCTGGTGTTGAAAGGGCTAATATCACTAATGCATTTTGGTAATCAAAGTCGAAACAACGAATATTTGTTGCCTGTTTTATATAACATACGCCTTTTTTGTCTTTTCAATGACAAAATGTAGTTTAGATTTTACTGAAATAAGTCCTTAAGTCCTTTTAAAACTAGACCACTGAATTGTAGACTTTCGTTTTTGTACATATCAATGCTTGTTTATTAAAAATAATGTCTTTAACGCCATGTGATTTTGAACTTTTAATTTTTTTTTTTTACAGAAGAGAGATACAAGCTATTGGCGTCAATTCCTGCTACGCTATATCTCATTGGTAGTTTCACGATGCTAGTCGTATCGAATATACTTAAGGATAGGTGATAAGTTGATAAATAGCTTTTACACTGAAATTTCTGGCAATTTCTGTGTTTACAAAGACTAAACTCTTTATATAATCCTTAACAATTTGACGATAATTTTGTTGGTAAATACAGTAATGCCGGTTACATTGTTTGTAACACACAAATTGCCAAATTTCCTTTTGTGGACACAGCATAACATTAAAGGTGTGAACACACTAGCGCTATCTCATCTATGCGATCGATTTAAATCATTTACAATAGGAAAATCTACTTCGATTGATAAATTTTGATAATTGAATGAGTTAACATAATTACCAAGATTGATTTTATAATTTTATTTATTTCAATATTAATAAATGTAAATAGTAAATCTATAGAATTGTATAGAATTTTAATAAATTATTAAAAATGGTGCCTGAAACAATTATCGCTATTTCGATTATAATTCAAGATCAATTATATTGTTAAGTATAAACACAGCGCTTACTTATGGTACATAAATACTTCTTAGTAAATATTTTACATCACAAATGTATACTAAGCACCGGCGTTGAATTTATCTGACCGTGGAATTTAAAAAGTATAAATTTATATCACACTCAGCGATGTAAGCTTTTATTGCTTTTTTGTTTATTGGAACGCATAAAACATGCAGCGCTTTTAAAAGTTTCGCTTGATTGTAAAATTGACATATAAATAATGTATATATTACCGCCAGTGTGTTCGATCTTTGATGTTACACGTTTTCTATTCCAAATACCTATTTATAAAATCAAATCCTATTCAAACAATAAGAATGCTCAGACAATACTTTTTCTATGTCTCGATTTCTTTATTTTCACAATCAATTAAATTATGACATATTTATTTAGTATATAAAACTTTGTTAATTTAATCATTGACTAAATGTGCATTTTATGTTGCCATATTAAAAAATTACTTTTTATACCTACATTAATAAGCTATGCGTTTTCGATATGTAACTATAATAATAATTTATTTAAAAATGTGTTTTTCCCTAACATTATAAATGTGAGTAAGCATTTATTATTCATTAGTCAATTTCATATCCTGTGTTCAAAGTTATTGGATTTAAATATTTAAAAAAAAAATTATATAATTGTATTGATTAACATTTAAATCATACTCCGTAGTTAAGACATTTTATGCATTTAATGTTTCTTTGTGAATACATAATAATCCTGACCGCTAATATAAATACTTCAATTATATATATATATTAGTGAATAAATATTTAAATTTAGAACAATAAGTCTGACAAAAATCAGTTAAAAATTCTCCAATCGCATTGCTTAATCCCGAATATATATATGTCATATCTGTTCTGTCATTTATTCTGATTATTTCTATGTCTAGATAGATTGTCAAAGGTATATTAATAGTGGTGGACAGTTTGCCTATAAGTACACGCACACTATTAAAGTAATATGACGTTTGATGAATGTAAAGCATAGCTGTCACTCACACCAAGATAAAGTTTTGTCGTTTGTATTACGATACTCTATCTAGATATTAATAATCTTTGGATTTCAGAATGGTTGTTATAGTTATAGTTATAGTAGGACACAAATTAGATGAAGCATCGGAAAATACAATGGAATGAAATTAAAAACGATTACTGCCGATTTACCCAACCAATAGAAATAGCTCCCTATCGCGCCATTCAACGCTATTCGTCGCTATAGATTCACGCGTCAGAGAAAGCAAGTGCATGTAAATCGACGTGTCAAATTGACGAATATATTAGGTTATGTGACATTACAAGTTACTACGTTTGTGCAAAGATCATATTCGCATGAGAAATAAATATTTATAATTTGGGATAACGTACTTAATTCGGATGTGATCGGTTTTACGAATTTTGCCGATGCTACATCTAAGTTGTGTCGTACTATACTTCGTTGTTAATAAAAAATATAGTTCGGGATTTAGCAATCGATCAGCGCCATCTATTGGTTCTAGTTTGTAACAGGCATTTATTATCTCTGTAAGAAACGTGATCAACTTCATCGCACCATATAACGCAGCTCAATGTTAGTTAAGAAAGTATGATTGAAAAATTATTATATACAATCCAAATATGATTAGAAATAATGATTAATTTTTTTTATATGAACAAAAAAAAAATATTTTTTTGCTAACCCTACTTTGCAATTTTCAATACACTACCTATTTGGATCGTGTTATAATTATTTCTGCTACTATATTATCGTTACATAACTTAGATATATGACATGTCATATATTGTATTGTATTATGTAAAGGTTTTTTATTACAAAGAAGTCTGTCTTTTTACCAAGGGGGCGTTTCTTTACGTTTAATTAGTTTGTGTGACTGACTGGTTCGTACAAGTTGTCTTAATTGTGGGAAATGCTTGACTCTAAAGAGAGAATTAAATACAAACTAGATATTATTATTATTATTTTATATGAATGCACGGTCATAACACAACGTAAAGATGCGCCTTCGTGGAAGAATAGACTATACGATTGAATTAATAACGAATTTTGCTACTAAATCTTAATAATGTTTGAAAATTTCTTATTGTTTTGTAAACTGTACAAAATCAAAGAAAGCACACTGTTAGTCACAATTTCATTTTGCTGAATAGTAAGGGTATATAGCACAATTTGATATCTCAGTTTGAACAAATAAATTAATAATAATAATTTAATAATATTTTTGTCATAGTCAAGTTTATTATGTACTAGATAATAATCTGTGTTCCTTTTTGTTCTGGAAGCAAGTATCAGACAATTAGCGCCATCTATTGTAGATTTATGAAACTATTTTGAATCCTGCATGCGAATTACTACGAAGTTTTAATTTTATAAGATGAATTATGTTAAGTAACAATGATATTATAATAATAATGTAAGAAAAAGTCAATAAGATATCAAACAGAAATTTTAAGGTCAGCTTCGAGTAATTTAAAAGTTATATTAAACGATTTAGAGGGTGTTCTGACACTTAAATAACTTTTTAAATAGTTATGGTTTAAATATCATCTCTGACAACTCATAGCATATTTGACAAATTTCAAAAAAACATTTGACTGTTTTATTGTTCGTAACAATAGATTATGACTATTTTAATTAATTTCAATGTTATTAAATATAATGTTTTGATGTCATAAATTACCTTGGCAGAATATATTCCGCCCATCGGCTTAGATAAACAAGCCATAAAAAAGAGCTATATAGTAGTTGCATTGTCAACAGTTAAATGGTAGATTATATCGTGCGGTGCTACAATTCGCCGTCAGATGGTACCAACTCATTTCCCGAAGATATATAGGAGTTACACTCGCTCGATTTTTTCTAACATTTTCAAAAAGTTTCACTGTGGTTACGACTGATATTGCCAATAAAAATATATATGATCACGTGTAAAACCTTAGTAAATAAATTTTAAATAATATATATGTATCATATAGATCGCGAAAGTGTGCAATGTAGTCTAGGATATATTCATTCCCGTGGATCTTGCATTTCGAACGAAATTAAGGCTGCGTATCCACTAGAGATGTGCGAGGCTGTGTCCAAGAAAATAGACCAATAGGATCACTTAATTCTCTTAGCTCTGAGGCTAAAAGAGCTTGGTTTTGGCACGTGATTAGCGACGTAAGCTTACCCCACTACATCGCACACCGCCTGTGTATACCACACAATACTTGATTGTTCAGCTAAAAAGCTATACATCTTCGTACCTTTAGTAAATACGCAGCCTAAACCATTTATAATTTACGATTATGTGATATTATTATACTTTTTTTTTTTACGGTACTTAAGTCATTTTTGGTTTGGGAACATTTTTACGTTTGGAGGTTTTATATGTTATAAGAAAAGAAATGTTTAAATTATCGAGGTTATTTCTCAATTTAAGACAATTTTTGGACTTTATGTTTTTGTACTATAATTTTGAATAATTTAATCACAATCATGTAATTTTTATAATGTTAAATCAATTTATTATTTGTTTCTTTTAGCTAAATATAAATAAAGAATTTGTTGGTTTATCGTGTGTTGTTTTATTGACGAATACATTATTTAATTTAGACAACAATAACGTGAACTTGTTACCTCTACTGACCGCCTCTAGAGGGTTAGTAATAAAAAGAATTATAAACCCTAAATGCAAAACTCCTTTTGTATATCACAATTAATCAACAACACAATTTTATTGACATTATGACAATGTAAATTGGAGGTTTATTTAGGGTCCCAAATTATTCAATAGTATAATAAAATGCCAATTTGAAGTGACTTGAAACAATAATATGTATAAAAACTCGTATGCTTGTCACCTGGACTATTAAAGAAATAATACACTGTGCTATACTATACCTCAACACATTTTCAAATTTTAGCGCCTAACTGTTCTGAAATATTACATTTTAGGACCCTCCTCTTAATATTGATTTAAAACAACTTTACCTTCATTTTAGAAGAACTCTTCTTTAGAAGTACTCCTAGTAATTATGCTGAAAATTTATTGCATTAATTTGTTTAAAAATATTTACAATCTTACAAAAGGAATACATCGTTTCTGATTTGATTAGACAATCAATGTTACCAATATTATCAACGTAACCGCGAAGGCTAAAATGTCAAAATCACGAGTTTTACCTTGATTGGAAATTAATTTAATGTTATTTAATTTATTAAAATATTTATTTTTAGAAAGTTCACACAGTCTCTAAGGATGATAATATAAAGGTAAGGATGCCTACCTACATTATGCAAATTAATAATAAGTACCAATTATTAGAAAAACGTTAGCAAAAATTGTTATTATTTTTATATTTATTTTGATTATATGAAACATTTTCAGTAAACAATATTATAAATCAGAATATTAATAGAAGAAGCAAAAATGGTTAACGACTTACATATAAATGATTTGCCTCTGGAAACAATAGTGGAAATACTTTTGAAAATTGACGGAAAAACATTAGGTGGCTGTAGAAGAGTCTGTAAAAGATGGAAGGAATTCATTGACGAAATAGATTATCTATGGCAAGAGATGTGCCGCAAGGAGTTCACATATTCATCTAAAATCGCCAAAAGGAAAGCTGGAACCGATTGCAGCTGGTACCACATATATAGGAATCTTAATCAATGGTCAGATTTGACAAAAATCGAAAAAAACATTAAAGAATTTTACAAATTCAATATACACGACAAATCTCATGTCCTAGATATTGACTATGGGATATTGCCTCTCAAAGATTCTAAAGGAATAATATTGTATGACGTTAGCACCTTTAAATATATACCTGCTGCTTTGCCGGAGAGAAATTGCTTAAAAATTGTTAATAATGATAATGTAACTGTTGTACAAATAAAATCAGGTATTCTTATTCAAAGATCGGCAGACACCCACCCACCAAATTATGTAATGGAAGAATTTTTTAAGGCCGATGATTTTGTTTTGACCAATGATATGTTATATTTTTATAACAATAGAGATATTTACAAATGTGATCTGTCTAGTCAAAATTTGACTCCCATTCTTATCCTACACTGTGATTATGATATCAAAAATATACAACACTGCAATGATAAAATACACGTTTTTACAGACAGCGGTCATATTGTAAACATAACTAATAGCAAGGAAGTGACCGTTAAACCAATAAAATGTCCAGTTGAATGGATAAAACAATTAAAATACATCCGTGCGGTAAACGACAAAAACTTTGTATGTTACTCGAGAAATATATTTAAAATTGAAACAGACAAATACCAACATCTGTATTTGGAGTTCCCACTGGTCACTGCTTTATTTTTTTATGTTGATGTCGTCTTAATCGGGACAAAGGCTGGTGAAATTCTGCTCTATAGGTTGGCAAGTCAGAAGAAAGCGACTCTGCCTATATTTGAAACGTTAGCGACATTACCGGATGGAAAATATGCAGTTCAATTAGATGTTATTGAAAGGAAAACAGGGCCAACGATAATTGCTTCAACGTTTTTTGAATTGTTCCTTCTGGAAATGAACTTTTTTCCTAATGTAAGTTACTTCTGTTTCTGTAATTTACATATACTTATATACACATTAGTATAAACTGAAGACTCTTTTGTAGTCATTGAGTGCTCAGTATAACTTATGTATGTGTAAATGTATCTCTATATGTAGATTAATGTTCAGAATTATATTAGCTGCTCATTACACATAGGACAGATAATTAAATTGACTAGACAGTATTACCAACATAATAAATTTAATTTATTTTCAGGAACCACCACCAAAACAGTCATTTTCAAAAAATAAAATGCATATGTATAAAAGGTTGCTGAAACTTAAAAACAGGTTCCAAGCACCTCAAGTTTGAAAGTCTGAATTAATTTGAAGATGAAGAAATGTTAATTGTAATATAATTAGATCAAGTGTTTATTTAATTTATTCTAAATTGTTAATTATAAAGTTATTTTTTCTTATAAAGAAACTGGTTATTTTCTTTTATATAAACATTATAAATAAGAATCAAAGATTCAATAATTTCAGTTTTAAGTAATGTATACTAAAATCAATAAATATAATAAAATTGGAGTTTCTGTTTGTAATATAAAAATAATAGTTTTTTACCAAAAGCGTATGTATGTGTACATGCCTATACCAAAAAAGGTTTTCTTTTTATGGTATAAGTTGGCGGACGAGAATATGGGCCACCTGATCACCTGGTCACCATCACCCATAGACATAGACACTGTAAGAAATATTAACTATTCCTTACATCGTCAATGTCCCACCAACCTTGGGAACTAAGGTGTTATGTCCCTAATGCCTGTAGTTACACTGGCTCACTCACCCTTAAAACCAGATCACAACAATACTGAGTACTGTTATTTGGCGGTAGAATAACTGCTACAAATAACATACACAAAGCGCTACCACCAAGTAAATTTTTTTTGTCCGTCTGTCCCTTTGTTCCTTTGTCCCTGGAACGGCTGGACCGATTTTGACGGGACTTTCACTAGCAGAAAATTGATATAATGAGTAACTTAAGCTTTTTATCATGAGTAACGTAAGTTATCGTTGCCTATAACTTTTTTTATTTAGTTCGTGATTTTTTTTATTTAAATAAGAATGAAAGATTCAATGTACCATTAAAATTACAAATATAAAAGTATCTCTGTCTGTATGCTAGTAACATCAAGTAACAAAATCAAAGTCAGAAATCTTTATTCAATGTAGAGATATTAAACTTGCTTATTGATAGTCAAAGAATCCTGAGAAGAATCGACGCAAGAAACTCAGTAGGATTTTTTTTTAAATGATAGTTTTACAACTATTGTTTTCATATGCTAAAAAAAACAAATATAATACATACACATACAACAAACAAATATACACATAATACATACAAATATGCACATGTGGTAGAATTTCGATGATATTAGACACATGCAGGTTGCATGTGTCTAATTTCACGATGTTTTCCTTCATCGCTGAGCACGAGATGAATTATAAACACAAATTAAGCCCATATATATAGTTGTGCTTGCCTGGGTTGAACCCGAAATCATTGTTTAAGATGCACGCTTTCTAACCACTGGGCCATCTGTCCTAAGGTGTACAATCAACTAAATCATTAGTGTTGTAATATCCTTTAGCACACAGACTCATTAACTGTTCTTTTAAATTTTACAATTCAACAAATTGAAACTCATTTTGTCAAACGAGTAACTCACTCGTTTAACAAAATACAACAACAACAGCCTGTAAATTCCCACTGCTGGGCTAAAGGCCTCCTCTCCCTTTGAGGAGAAGGTTTGGAACATATTCCACCACGCTGTTTCAATGCGGGTTGGTGGAATACACATGTGGCAGAATTTCTATGAAATTTGTCACATGCAGGTTTCCTCACGATGTTTTTCTTCACCGCTGAGCACGAGATAAATTATAAAGACAAATTAAGCACATGAATCAGGGGTGCTTGCCTGGGTTTGTACCCGCAATCATCGGTTAAGATACACGCGTTCTAACCACTGGGCCATCTCGACTCTTAACAAAATGAGTTTCAAGAATTAAATAGTATGAATAACGGCCGTTGCATCTAGTAATGGAGAAACGATTGCGCTTCATTTCGCAAAAGCGTCAACGAGATTGTCACGATTCGACACTGACTTTGATAAACTCAATAAAATGTGAGAAGTGAGATTAGGGATAACTTGATCAAAACTAATGTTCCGAGTGGTCGATGTTGTTTGGAACGTTGAACAATTAAAAGTTGTTATAGCAAATGTGCTTAAGGCCTAAACGATTTTGACGACGTCCGGTAAGATTCGATTTTGGCATTTTATCCCTATTATTTTATGTGGGGGAGGATGGAGGGGAAATTTGTGGCTCACCTGTGCTCAGGACGCCGTGGGCGCCCCGGCACACCGAAATACACCGGATCGTTTTCGCATGCTACAGTGACGCCCTGACAGTCAGCCTGCCTACGCGGGCCTCCAATTTATAGGAGGGAAAGTTTAAAGAGAAAGGTCAACGGGAATTTGTTCTTCGACTCCTGCGCTCGTGGAATGAAACTTTTCTTTTATTATTATTTCCCTTCTTTTTTTGTTTAATTAGGAGTTTATAATAATAATAGTAACAGCCTGTAAATTTTCAAACATCGCGAGAAAACCTGCATGTCTAATTTCAACGAAATTCTGCCACATGTAAATCCACCAACACGCAGTTGAGCAAGTGATGGAATGTGCTCTTAAACTTCTGCTCCAAATGAGAGGAGGTATTATCCCAGCAGTGGGAAATTAAAAGGCTGTTACATTACTTTTACTTTACTATGATAGAATTGTTCTCTTAAGTATTTGGTCTGCTGTTTATACTATATAAATATTTAATTTTATAGTACAGGATCCGGGGCCTATTTTGTCACTTGATTACTATCAAGCTAATTTTCCGTGAGTAGCTTCATTTTGATAAGACGCCCAACAATTTCCTGTGCGAAAATTCTCGATATTGGTAGCTAACAGAGGTAGCAATAATAAAATATGTCGATTTGATGATTCTCAAATATTAATTACTAACTGGATTGTTTTTTATTAAATCTTAAGATAATTATCTAAATTATTTGAAAAAATATTTGTCCTACAAAATCTATGGTTTCATCAAAGAGTCCTCCCCCTCCAACATGTATTGATAACGAGATCACCAAAAAGTATTACTAACCAGCTGATTTTTTTTTTATTACTTAGTTAATATATATATAATGTCACGGTCATATTGTCCTACAAATTCCGTGGTATGTTATCCCGGTCCTACGGTCAGAAATTGTTAATACCATAAGACCATTTTTCTCATTACTAACTGTAGGACAAAAATATTACATAATAGGTTAGTGTGTTCAGTGCCCAAATAAAACAATGTCCTACAAAAAAACAGGTATGTATCACTAGTCCGACAAAAATTGTCATTTTTTCGTTTTCCGATTTCTAACATAAGATACAGTGAGAAAATCTTTTTTAAAATTTTAATAAGTTTATTTTTTTGAAAAATGAGGTACAAAAATTGGTGTATTGGTGTATTTATAGATAATAAAAATTAATCTTCATCTTATTCATCCGATGAATCATAATCTTCGCTACTAACATCGCTGTCATCTTCATTTGTGTCACTTTCCTCACTTGTGATATCTGACTCTATAATAACATGAAAAAATTAAGTAAATTATATAATAATGAATAATCAATCAATAAATAACAATAGTATAAATAGGTTACCTTGTATTTCAGAAGATAATTCTTCAAAAGATGGACTTTGGGGACCATCAAACCAATAGTATTCATATTTGCCATCAATTATTGTCCATCCAAAATTTTCCGGCAATTTTTCCGTGGGGTACCGCATATGTGCGTTACACCATACATTGCAGATAAATACAGTTCTTTTAATTTGTTGTAACAATTCTTCTTTTGTTGGTGGCAAACTGGAAGGATCATATCCTACGATTTTTTGTTTTAAAATTTTTTCATTCTGATTTTTTGATCTATATCCTTTTTCAAATAACTCGTACCGTCCTTTGTTGATATCATTTTTTATTTTTAATGAATACACTCTGCATACATACTCTTCAATAATTTGAAATACCTCATTCGATGTTGTTACTGCTGTATTTTCAATGTGTAGGAGTTGAATAAAAGCCTCTTGAAATTTTTTATTTTTCTTTAAAATACTAAAAGGTCTCTTTTTTCCTTTACGAAAGAAAGCGGGATTATAATCATTTCCTGTAAAAATATGGCATATAGCGAGTGAACAAGATAATTGATCCCCAAGTTTTTCATACATTTCATTTATGTTTAAGTACATTTTTTTTTTACTCGTGCTTAAATTAATTATTACTTGAATTTCATCTTTTAAATACTTAAAATTAGCCAGCATTATTATTGGTATATCAGAATCTGTACAATGTATCTGCACACGATAGTTAGAATTTAATTGACAAATGTGGTATACAATTTTGGTATCAGCTTCTTCATGATAACACGAGAGGTTATAGTCAATGACTCTTTTTATTTTATTTTCACTAGACACCTCATAAGTGTAACATTGATCATAGTTAAGTTTAACAGTTTTTCCTGTGATCAATATAATAAATTCGTCCCTTGTCCAATCTTCAATTAAAAATTCGACAAATTTTTCTTTAAAGTTGTTGCTCCTCAATAATTTGCAGAAATCTGCAGGACGATTAGAGTCTTTACGTATTACGTCATACTGTGTGTCCTCTTCACCTCTCAAATCCTATTCAAAATCTTTAATACTGGGTTTTTTGTATTTGTCAAATATAATATGTACTTCTTTTCTGTTATATGTAAGTATTTTTAATATATGCATCGAGATTTTACCATATTTGTATGGAAGGTTCTTCAATGTATGTAATAAATAAAATCCATCTACTAAGTGAATGTCTGCTTCTGGAGGATTTAGTATTTCAGTTTGATATTCTAGTAATTCATTAATAACCACAGATTTGGGGGTCTTGCAAATTGTTCCATTTGTGTGACAAAGTGAAAATGGAATAGGAGCTAGAGGATAACTTAATGCTTTTTCTATATCAATTTTATTTTGTAGTGACGCATAAAGTAGACGACCAATCGACCGTAGGACCGGGATAACATACCACGGAATTTGTAGGACAATATGACCGTTACATTATATATATATTAACTAAGTAATAAAAAAAAATCAGCTGGTTAGTAATAATTTTTGGTGATCTCGTTATCAATACATGTTGGAGGGGGAGGACTCTTTGATGAAACCATAGATTTTGTAGGACAAATATTTTTTCAAATAATTTAGATAATTATCTTAAGATTTAATAAAAAACAATCCAGTTAGTAATTAATATTTGAGAATCATCAAATCGACATATTTTATTATTGCTACCTCTGTTAGCTACCAATATCGAGAATTTTCGCACAGGAAATTGTTGGGCGTCTCATCAAAACGATGCTATTCACGAAGATTCAGCTTGATAGTAATTATTTTTACATCAATGATCTGTACTACTACTTTTGACCGTAGGACCGGGATAACATACCACGGAATTTGTAGGACAATATGACCGTGACATTATATATATATTAACTAAGTAATAAAAAAAAAATCAGCTGGTTAGTAATACTTTTTGGTGATCTCGTTATCAATACATGTTGGAGGGGGAGGACTCTTTGATGAAACCATAGATTTTGTAGGACAAATATTTTTTCAAATAATTTAGATAATTATCTTAAGATTTAATAAAAAACAATCCAGTTAGTAATTAATATTTGAGAATCATCAAATCGACATATTTTATTATTGCTACCTCTGTTAGCTACCAATATCGAGAATTTTCGCACAGGAAATTGTTGGGCGTCTTATCAAAATGAAGCTACTCACGGAAAATTAGCTTGATAGTAATCAAGTGACAAAATAGGCCCCGGATCCTGTACTATTAGTGAAGCACCGATTATAATATTAGCGGAATTGCAGACTACCCGATTAGTTTATTGTAAAGAAACTGACTAATCGGTGTCTAGATTTGATTTGTACAGGTCCGAGACGTGTTCAAAATCATGCATGCTAAGTATGTAATAGAGTTTTGTGATAGGTCTTTGTGCTAGTACGTCCGAGCGAGCTTCAGTACCAATCATCAAGTATTTAACTGCCAAGCAGTAATACATGGCAATGTTGTGTTCCGGTTTGAGGGCGAGTGAGTCAGTGTAACTACAGGTATTAGAAACATAACGTTTTAGTTCCCTAGGTTGATGTCGCATTGATGATACTATAATAATAATGGTTTATGGAGGACCTCCGTGGTCGAGTATTGTGTACCAGTTTTTATGGGTACGCTAATCCGAGGTTCGTGTTTGATTCCCGGCCAGGTCGATGTATAAAAAGTTCATAAGTTTTCTTGTTGTTGTCTTGGGTCTGGGTGTTTGTGATACCGTCGTTACTTCTGACTTTCCATAACACAAGATATTTAGCTACTTATATCGGGACCAGAGTAATGTATGTGAATTTGTCTTATATTTTTTATATTTATTATAAACTAGCTTTTGCCCGCGACTTCGTCCGCGTGGAATAGTGACTTCCGGCAGAAAAGTATAGATAGCTGTGCCTGTGACTTCGTCAACGTGTAACTCCTTGTGTGTTATTAAATTAAAATGTATTGGTAATATTATTTTCATCACGTTCACATGGGGCTTAAGTACCTATAGAACCAAAATACTTTAGCGCAAAGCTTCCGGGTAAACTATATTGAAAGTTGACCCGTCCGGCACGTGAACATAAAGATTTCTAGAACTGCTAACACGGGAAAGAGCAACGTATAACTGACCATGAGAGAAACAACTGACACCGAGATCTACTCCGGCAACATGAAAAGTCTGCCCTTGAGCCTTATTAATTGTCATTGCATAACACACTGAAACTGGGAATTGCGTCCTTTTAAATTGGAATGGAAAATTATTTGGTATTAAGGGTATTCTGGGAATAAAGACGGTTTCTCCTGCACCGCAACCTGTTAAAATTTGAGCCTCGATTATATTTTGTTGCAACTGGGTTACTTTTAGTCGAGTTCCATTGCAAAGTTTTGGTGGTCTTAAATTTCGGAGTAGAATAATCGGAATGCCAATTTTTAAACAAATTTCGTGAGAAGGAAGTCCGGGCATATTTAAAGAATTTAAAAATTCTATCGGGTAATTAATAGTTTCTTGTTCATCGACCATTCTATTTATTGATCTATAAACTTTGCTTTCCCCCTGTATGTTCGACAGTATTTTGTTATTAATCTCAGTTGCCTGATCATTGCGAGGAGTTAAAATAGATCTTTCGCATAGCCAAGAACTGTCCCTATTCAATATATTTGTTACGTCACCGTAAACTGACGATATAAGATGTGATTGAGATTGCACTATACAACATAATTCAGGCGTCAGAATAAGTTTTCCTTGGTGTAGTTGTGGATAGGTACCTTCACCAATCTTTAATAATGTATCAGAAAATTGACTATCATCCGGGTTATCTCCAGTTCTCACTCGCATGTTTATAGTCAAATGCACCGACTGTATATCACGCCACAAATAAGAGCTTTTCAGGCAAGTCCTAACCTCATCAGCTCGGGTTCCCCGTGGTATTACCGGTAAGGTTTGTCGGAAATCACCACAAAATAAAACCGTGATACCGCCCATTGGTCGATCATTTTGTCTTATATCCCTTAAAGTTCTATCTACTGCTTCTACTGCTTTTCGATGGGCCATCGTACATTCATCCCATATGATTAAATTACACTCGCGTAATACCTTAGCTTTGTCACTATTTCTTGAAATACTACAGGTTGGACTTTCCGTGCAATCTAAATCAATTGGTATTTTGAACATTGTGTGAGCCGTTTTACCTCCTGGTAGCAATGTTGCAGCTATCCCGGATGAAGCTACGGCAAGAGCTATTTTACGTTGATTTCGAACATAAGCCAATATTAATTTAGTCAAAAAGGTCTTTCCAGTTCCTCCAGGTGCATCTAAAAACCATATTGTTCCCAAATTATTTTGGACACTTCTGCACACGCGATCATAAACTGAACGTTGTTCTGCAGTCATTATTGGGATACCGTTTTCTAATGTTGTCAGCAGTTCCATTAAGTTGTAGCTAATCTCTGCGGAATATTCCCTATTAGTTACTTCTCCGACTGAGGTTGGTGTTGGCAAACCATATTCACATAGTGATTTACCGCCAACTGCTGTTAACTCATCCTGAAGAGCTAATAAGCACTGATTTATGGCAAGATCACGGAAATTATCATTAGTTGTGCCTTCATCGTTGTTAGATATATTTCTAAGAAAGTCTTCTGAAAATTTGTTTTTATATTTTTCCCATAATTGTACAGCATCTGACAAATTACAAAATGTGAGTAATGTTACAAATAAATTACGTAACCGTCTTGGATTATCACTAACACAGGATTCTGCTAAAGCGTCATCCCAATGCTGATCATTTTCTAGCAAATGACGCGCTTGGCAAGCTGCATGATAAGTGGGAAAAACAACATCGTCTACTTTTCTCAAATCTATAAATGAGGTTGGTCCTCGCACAGTATGTAATAATAATCGCAAATAGAAACACTCAGCGTTGTTAGGATGAACGGCGTATACTCTGCCAAGAACATGTTCTTTGAAAATACCTGACTCACCATCTACAGGCCTGCCACGGCGTCTTCGATTAAAGACACCTCGTTGCTTATCGTAGGTATAATACGATGGAACTTCCTCATATAAAAGAGATTTTGCAAAATCATCAGTTTGGCAAAGTCGAAAGAATGCTAATAAAGTTGTTTGTCTAGGGTTCTCTAACCGTTCTGTGACATTTTCGGCGTTGAAATATATACGTTGACCACCTTCAAGATGAACATCCAGATGAGTCACAGGTGGAAATCTTTCATGAATGTTGAAACTTAAGATCCGCCACACAGCTTCTGAAGAACTTATATATCTGCCTGACTGATATCTTGTAACTTCATCATGTTCATTTCTCAAAGCAAATGTAGCTTGGTCACTGCCCTTATTAATGTACTTACAAATATATTTTATTGACTCTACACTATTACACATTTCAACATTTATGTGAGCTTGAAATGCTCTGGACAACACAGGAGAATACGGAACGACCCACCTATTGTCTAAAATAACCTGTTGTCCAGATACTCGCTTTTCAACAGTGAAACCACCAGTATCTCTTGAACGGCGACGATATAATGGGTATCCATCATGTCCTGTTACAGTTTCATCCACTAAGGCTTTTGGATATCTTTTAGTGCAACGACCGTCTTGCATGCAAGGAGAATTTCCGTTAAATACACCACATGGACCATGTATCATATGAGATTTAACAATGTCGTATAACTCAGGATCTGCAATCGGACTTGGAATTTCAGCACTGATTAAACTGTCTACATCATTAGGTCGAACCTTATCTTTTAACCAAACCAGGATATGTGCGTGGGGTAAGCCGCGTTTTTGCCATTCAACACTATACATGTAACATAATACTTCTCCAAAAATGTTATCTTTGGTAAGTAGATCTATCATTGATTTTAATTTTAAATGAAAAACTCTTGCGATGATATCATGACGGTCATGCGGTGCTTGACCCTCAAGAAGCTCCCGAGTGATTTCATCCCACTTAGGATTGGTAGTTACAGTAATAAATAAGTCGGGACGTCCATATTTTCTCACGTAACAAAAAGCATCTCGAGTACGTTCGTGCATGTAGCGTGGACCACCAGTAAAAGGTAAAGAGGGCAAAATAACTAAACGGCCCATATTCACCGTATCATTATCTTGCTGCATGGCGTCGCAAAGGTGCACGTATTCTTCAGCGCGCAGCTGCCTTTGATTAGATCGTATGTAAACTAATCTTTCGGTTTCAATTTTTGCGTACATGTCTACAATAAACTGATTGAATAAGCCACGAAAACGTTGCAAGTATACAAACATATTCCGTCTTACTTGCAAGTGGTAACAGTAAAATTGAAGGCATGAAATCTTTTTATTATAAATAGGTGCGCCTGTACGCGGATCAGTTTGGTATAAAGCAAAATTATAACCATCTTCCCCTCGACAATATATCAAAGGATATTGCAAACTGTCGTAAGCTCTGTGGGTTTCGTAAATACGTTGCAAACGATTGTCTCTAGAACGGATAACGATATCACGCCTATCACATTCCTGGTCGACCAATACCACAGCAACTTCATTCGTGGATGGAGCATTGTAACGCCCAGGGTGCTCCTGCGTTGGACGCCTATCGGCATTTATAACAATTTTATAATTGTTATCATGATCTCCAGGAAGAGCTTCTAATGCCGATTTAAAACTGCATACATACGAATTAACCTGATGCAACATGTTCTGAAGTTGTGAAATGAGTTCAGCATTTAAATTCGGGAAATATTGATTTCTTATATTCGACTGTTCGTCGTAGTCGGATACAAAATATATTTGAAGAAACTTAGGTTGGTCTTCAGGCAAAAGAGATCCTATCAAATGGTAAACTTGACCTTGTATCTTAAAAGTAGGCATGAAAGGACCTTCGGAGATTTGTTGCGCACCAAAGGATGTCATCTGAAATGCACTATTATAAGTGCGAATGTTGTCTAAAAACTGTTTAGATTGCACATGTTCCCCCAAAAGTAGTGATTTCAAAGGTTCCGGTGGGTCTTCGAATGAAGGCAAATTTATTTTGCCTCCAGAACAACAGAAACCAGCCGACAACTTACTCCACTTTGAAGCATTACAAAAAGAACATACCACGTTCATATCGCCTATTACAGAAGATGATTTGTAATCAATTGTAGGTTATAAGCAAACCCACTTTTATATTTGTCGGACCATGCCACCGTATTTCTAGGTTGGTCTTCTATGTATACATCTAAGTTATTAAGACTATGTCGAAATCTGTCTGCAGTAAGACGGGCCTCTCGCTGTTCGTCCGTTTCAGGAGACCGAATATTTTCGATTCTTAATCTTTCATTAGACAAACTTATTAATCGTTCTTGTCTCAAAGAATTGTAATGTTCGCGTACCGACTCTAGTCGTTGTTCATGCTCATGTTCATCTTCGAGAGATCTAATAATATTGTGGTGCACCCTATCATTTGTCAAACGGTCTTCATATTGAGTAAAAGTTTCAGATTCTCGAGATAAAATATGACGTTCGCGGTCAGCTGTGAGACGCAATTCCCTCTCAGTGGAGGTTTCTGACTCGCGAGACAATATATGACGTTCGCGGTCAGCTGTGAGACGCAATTCCCTCTCAGTGAAGGTTTCTGACTCGCGAGACAATATATGACGTTCGCGGTCAGCTGTGAGACGCAATTCCCTCTCAGTGAAGGTTTCTGACTCGCGAGATAATGCATGCCGTTCGCGGTCAGCTGTGAGACGTAATTCCCTTTCAGTAAATGTTTCAGACTCGCGAGATAAAGTTTGTCGTTCGCGGTCAGCTGTGAGACGCAATTCTCGCTGTGAAGCAGTTTCAGCTGCTCGGGATAACACATGTTGTTCTCGGTCAATGGTAAGCCTCAGCTCTCGTTGAGAAAAGCTTTGAGACGCCCGTGATGTAGCTCGTCTCTCTCTGTCAGCTGCTAATCGCATCTCTCTCTCTGAAGAGCTTTCATTGGCTCGAGAAGTTGAGGCACTAACTCTCATAGAGTTTAACCGATGTGCTCTTTCCTCTGCCGATTCTTGAGAACGCGCATTTCTCATCCTCTTAGCATCTCTCGAATTTCGAGATAAAGATGGTCTTTTTTTAGGTGGCATTGTGTATTTTCAATCAACAGTAACCAAAGCTACCTTACACTTACGAAACCTATTAATATTATATAATAACTAAATATGGTATATAATTAAACACTACTTACATATATAGTAATAATTATATGATTTACTTATATAGTAATAATTATTATTATATGATAATTACGAAAATAAACTATTAATATAATTAAACACTACCACAATAACTAAAATGCGTACCTACTACTACTTCACTTATAAAGAAATAAAATTTTAACTAATAATATGCTTAGACTAAAAGTCGCGCTGAAAAGCACGGTTGGTAAATAACAATTATTGTCTGTCAATAAGGTCGAACACTCTAAACGTCTATTCGCATCAACAGCCAAATATTGTATGAAGCTCGCGCGCTTTTTTTTTTTTTTTTTGTGTTGATTGTGTATTGCTGTTGGCCCTACTGGCCTTCACAGCGTCACCTGACTTTCGGGCGAGAACTAATGTCCCCTGCCCTGAGGTTGAGCGCGGGGCTCTAAATTAAAACTAAATTAAAACTAAAGTTCGTCCTGAGGGTGTCTCCTATGAGATCGCACCTCGGCTCAGAACGAAATCGGTGGGGGGCTCGCGCGCGGACCCGCCGCCTTTTTATACCTCCCGCGGCGTAGCGCGTCGAACGCGGCAACCGATACACAAAAATAATCCTTATGGCATGATTCTGTATTCACGCGCGATGACTTATAGCGTATTTCATGTATAACTTTGGTGTTTCTACACCGATTTACATGATTCTTTTTTTTATTGAATAGGTAATAATGTGAACTTTTGTAATTAGGGATGAGTGAGAGTATTGTAAACGTAAGAGTAGACAAATATAGTCAGAAAGCGCCGAATTGCTAAGCTTCCGGAAGTTTCACGTGTTATTGTGAGTCAACTATGAAAGATAGACATATGCTGTCGAGGAATTTATTTTTATATAATAATTTAAGAACATTTGTGTCGTACATGATTTCTATGTAGCTTTAACCATTAAGGCTGCACACGCGACGGAAGCTTAAAAAATGGAGTAACTTCTCCCGTTTTCCCAATATTTCCCTTCACTGCTCTACTCCTATTGATCGTAGCGTAATGAAAAGTATACTATAACCTGCCCAGGAGTAGGAAGAATAATTGTGCCAAATTTCGTTAAAATCCGTCGAGTAGTTTTTGTTTCTATAACGAATATACAGACAGACAGACAGACAGACAGACAGACAGACAGACAAAAATTTTACTGATTGCATTTTTGGCACCAGTAGCGATCCCTTATCATCCCTTGATAGTTTTTTTTTAAATAAATTTCATGTACAGAAATGGCCTCTCTACAGATTTATTATAAGTATAGATTAAACTAAACAGCTAAGTATCATTTATTTCAGCTTGTCATAAAATTGCCTGCTAACAATTATGTATGTTTTAAGAAAAGACGTTAAAAAACTTTGTTAATAAGATATTTTTAAATTTCCAACAATTTCACTAAAACCATTATGTCGAAAATGTCAGACATACTGGGTTGTTTGAGAACACGTAATTAAAGCGCCCGCTACTAAGTCGTCTCGGTGTTATCCTCAGGGCTCAATTATATTAAGACTCTCGACAGTAGATCCTAACCTGTTACGTTATCTATGGTTCCACTAAAAGGTAAAATGTATTTGATATTATTAATTGTTCTTATTTTTACTGTGATGAATTTACTGAATAAAATATGATTTTATATATTTATTAGGCATTAAATGCACATATATTTTGGAGGATGCCGGACTGATCTGGGATCTGGCCAGTAACTATTTTTACTTTTTTTTATTCAAAGAACTTGGTCACACAAATAACTAAGGCATTCTATAAGTCTTCCTTAACCAGAAAACTGGGCTTGAGACATGGTGATCTGGATCACCTTACCCTCAAATCCAGTCATACAAGTTTATAAAGTGCCCTGGCACCCGCGGACAAAGGAAATGCTAGGATGCAGTTTAATCCCCCCGACTTCTCTAATCACACCATAAGACATAAATATTCCATGACGTAAAGGTTCTTTCCGGATACAATCCATAACAATATGATACAACGTCTTCAATATATCACATTCCCCACAATTAGGGAAATCCGTCATATTCATCATATAAACCTGTTCAATGGGATGAGTATCTGGCCAGTGACTTAAATTAGAACACTTGAGTATTAACCGAAGTATACAGGTTCGAGTCTAGGCATTAATTCATTCTATGCTCAGCGGAGAATTAACCTCGCAAGGAAAACGTCTCTGTGTGAAAAAAGCCTACCACATTTGATTGCTTATCTAGAGCGCATTTGGAACCACATCGTGGAATAATAAAAGTTACTTCTACTTAAAAAGATAGGCGGCTTTAACCTAACGGTATGATATTTATAAAATCTTTCGTACGAGCTTTTTGTCTGTTTGCGCTTAGGCGTATGACGAGGTCTATTTAATCACTCTTGATGTCGACGGCGTCCTAAGATTTTTTATGCTCTCGGTTGGCGGACGAGCATATAGGCCACCTGATGGTAAGTGGTCACCACCGCCCATAGACAATAGCGCTGTAAGAAACATTAACCATGATGAATGAAATCATCACCAACCTTGAACTAGAATAGAATAGAATAAGGTTTATATATTTAAATAAAACTAATTATAACGGATGAATCGCGTATATTAATTATTTTTAAACATCCCGACGTTTCGAGCACTTTGCAGTGTTCGTGGTCACGGGTAGACACTAGTCTTCATTTTGATTCATCCGTTATAATTAGTTTTATTTAAAAGGTTTATATAATATAACAGAATAGAATAACTAATATGTTATATCCCTTTTTACCCGTGGTTACACTAACTCACTGACCCTTTAAACCGGAACACAACAATACCAAGTACTGTTGTTTGGTGATAGAATATCTGATAAGTGGGTGGTATCTATCCAGACGGGCTAGCAAAAAGCCCTAGCACCAAGTGAAAACCCTCACAAGAGGGGCCCTTAGGGCTAGACAGTGTCTTTTACAACTGGCTACGATGTAGATGGCACTTTGGCCAAAAGCTAATGTCAATTCGACAAAAAACCATTAGAATTTCCGTGATCGGAGATATGACCCATGACCTAAATAATGAATAGATTGTACATACATTTGGATATCCAATATATGTTGAGGCTGAAATCCTTATCGGAGACACGGCGCATGTGTTCATTTCTTAATTAATCCTCGAATCAATCTCCGAAGCAAGATGAACTTCCATTACATTAGATAAGGCGACCGTTTCCGATTAGATTGTCGTTCGTTATAACTATTAACAAGTCAGGGTCAGATTCCTTAACATCTGGCTACAGTTTTTGGACATGGTATTTGTATCGTTATTTCTTGAGTTGTGTTTGTTGATGATGTGAATTATCACTACATAGTATAAAACAAAGTCGCTTTCTTTGTCCCTATATCCCTATGTATGCTTAAATATTTAAAACTACGTCACGGCTTTTGATGCAGTTTTTTTAATTGATAGAGTGATTCGGGAGGAAGGTTTTTGTATATAATACATGGACAACTTAGTAAAGAAACACTAATAATTTTAGAAGATCCACTGGGATGTTATATCATTATTAATATTCATTTTTTGATTCATTAAAAAAACACATAGGTTATTATATTATTATACTGAGTCCAGTGCATCCAGTAGCGAGTATGTACGTATGTCACAAATTAAGACGTGAGTTCTTAAGTTTTAACACGTTTTAATGCATTAATTATTATCAATGTTGCTTATGTCTCTATTATTTAATTTTGTATTATACAAAATATTTACAGAAAATACCTTCCCTCATGAGACATCACTAAAATATATGTACATAAATTTACCTTAATTTTTTTTTTTGTTTTGGCTTTTATGTGTGCCAAAAAGGCACAGATTATTTCACCAATCGCAATGGAGAAGACACGATAGAAATTGATCGGTAAGATTCCCAAACATAATCATAGCAAGTAAAATTTTTTTAGTTGTCACTAAGAAAAACTACATACGATGATTTTTTTTATATACTTTTTATTTTTAATGAATAACAACAGTTGATGACATATTTCTACGCCGAGATCAAGGTAAAAAATAAGGACATTGGCAGAAGAGATTCAACAGAAAAAAAATAATACAAGAAGATTAGTTTTCCCTGAATTTTTTCCTATTGGAATTTCCATCAGGCACGGCTAGTATAAACATAATTTTATATTCGACTTCCCTAAATAAATATCTAAGACCCTTGTTATATTTTCTGGTTCCCTAATTTTTATTGTTTATTCCACTCATTAGCATTTATATGCGTATTTCTTGGTGCGTAATTTATTACTAATATTACTTCTAGAAAGTCTTGAATATAAATTATGATCTCTGTACATTTTGCTTCATATCGGCATGAGTCCGATTCTGTATATATTTTACCTAAGTCCTTAGTCGTACAACTAATGTGTTACGAGAGTAACCTTAGCCATCAATACGGTGTTATGACATTTGATTCTATATCATAATTTATATCACATTGTTATTGCATATTATGAATATAGCAGGAGCTATTGAATTTACTTTAATTATTATTGTAATCAATTGATCAATAATTTGTAAAACTGTAATTAATATTATTTTATATGGCATAGCATTTAATACTGGTATGTAGCACTATTTCTTAGTTTAAACATGATTGAGCTGTCATTAGAAAACAATTGGACGATAGCGTGGCATTCTAACAAAAAATAGAGAGATTGGAGTATCATTGTAAAACGATAATATTATTTTGGCCATCCCGAACTACTGATATGTAAATAGTTCGGATAGCTCTTTCCCACCTAATAAATATTATTTCAATTACAGGTTTCCAATATCAATATATGGTCATCCTCGGCGGTGCAGAAAAAATCCCTAAAATATCTGCTAAAAGTATTTTCTATAAATCGCAATGGGTTTTGAAAAGTAGAGGCCATAGCCCTGCAGTGGGTTATTCGCAGGTGGTTGTGTTTTCGATTTAATTTCGTGTCTTTACAATTTTCTTTTTATTTATAACAAAATTAAAAAAAGTTGTAATTAAGTTTGAAAATATCCAGCAATTACTTCTAAAATATTAATATTTCTAAAGTCTATCACGATATTGGATTTATATAAAATAAAAACGATATTACTAACTCTTGAATTAATTATTTTCAGCAAATAAAATTTCAAATTCCCCTTACAAGTATCAAGTTTGGTAAATGTTTAAAAAATAATTCAAGCAATTTAATTTACGTTGAAAAATAATAGCATCGAGTTTTATCGAGGTTAATTAGTTGTTTTAAAGTAGCATTTAAGCTTGAAAGAGTTTAAAACATTTACATTTTATATTTAATTTTAATTTTGTTCGTTTGTAGTACAATGACCTCTCGCTTACTATACGCACACTTTTGTAGGTATATTAATATTTTATCTATATATACACAAACACATCTGCAGGTATATCAACATTTTCGTGTAGGTCTACTATAGACTCAATAGAAACGTAACGGCAATTATATATCGGCCGCCTTTGATGTTTACGGGTGCGTTCAGAAAGCAGTGTAAATAATAAAAATTATTTAAGTTTTTATTTGTCAACACCTAAATAGAAAATAATAATTAAAATAAAAAAAAATATTTAAAATTATTATCTAGTAAAAATAAACGCGAGAACTACAAACATACATTTATCATAGTTCTTTAAAAATAAACGTAATATTTACTTTTAATAAGTGTAATTAAATACGTTGCTTATCTTGAATGGATTTTAATATAATTTCTGAAGTGAAAACGATGAAAAGATAAGACTCCGACGATTATTCCAATTTATTTTCTTTGTTTAATCACTAATTATTATAAATTGAACTAAAGGAGATATTGCTCCGCCGCGTCACCGTGTCTGGACGCGATAAACTCGAAAACAGAACTGATTTTCATACGATTTTTACTAATGGATGGAGTGATTTATGAAATATGTGTGGTGTAAAGTGATTGATTTATGAGGATGAACAATAATAATAAATAATAATAATAATAAATATGAGACAACATTACATACATTACTCTGATCCCAATGTAAGTAGCTGAAGCACACAAACACCCAGACTCAGGACAACATAGAAAACTAATGGTAATCTACATCGACTCGGTCGGGAATCGAACCCGGGACCTCAGAGTGGCGCACCCATGAAAACCGGTGTACACACCACTCGACCACGGAGGTCGTCAATGCTGATTGATTTACTTCAATGCGCTACGTAAACCAATAGGTGGTGCGAAGCGAAGGTAGCTAATTAATAAACGTCGCCAAATTACTGGTGCTGCTTGCTCGGCTTAGCAGTTATCTTTTATAAGTCATATAGTTGTTAACTTTCAATATTGTTTTCATCGCTTCTTGTTTTATCGTCTTTTTCATGAACTTTTTTCAGTCCATTTAATGCCTGTAGATCTTTTTTATTGTTTACGCTTAAGGCCACAATTATACCTGTTGGTACATCGCACATGGCAACAAAATGCCCAGATTACAATATTTTTGATTATATCGATTAGAGTCGAGATGGCCCAGTGGTTAGAACGCGTGCATCTTAACCGATGATTGCGGGTTCAAACCCAGGCAAGCACCGCTGATACATGTGCTTAATTTGTCTTTATTATTCATCTCGTGCTCAGCGGTGAAGGAAAACATCGTGAAGAAACCTGCATGTGACCAATTTCATAGAAATTCTGCCATATGTGTATTCCACCAACCCGCATTAGAACAGCGTGGTGGAATATGTTCCAAACCTTCTCCTCAAAGGTAGAGGAGGCCTTTAGCCCAGCAGTGGGAATTTACAGGCTGATGATGTTGATGATTATATCGATTACGTCCCAACAGTCTATCTAGATAGGTTGTGACACAGTGTAACTACCGGCACAAGGGACATAACGTCTTAGTTCCCAGGTTAAGTGGTGTGTTGGTGATATTATGATTAATGTTTCTTGTAGTGCCAAAGTCCATCAACATTGGTGACTACTTACCATCAGTTGGTCGATTTATCAGTCCACGTACTATGACATAAAATATCAATTACAGCCATGCAAATCGACTCCATAAAAGTCGTATATTTAAAAATTCATCATCCAAAGTTAATTAAAGAATATTTTACAAAGAAATATCTCTCAGATACGGTTGTTATAAGTGTCGAGTTTAGAAGCTTGTAATTTAATTCAATAACGAAGCACTTGATCGCATCTTAAGGAGATGCAAATTAGCTTAATGACGTTTACCCCCTCCATTGAGTAGGGTTGCCCGTTGTTATATTAACAGAGCGAGCGGCAATATTAAAATATGTTTTATTAATGGATAATTGCCATCCACGGACTTTTAGCAGAAATGAAATGACTTATACATACATATTTTGGAGTTTTGTATTTCAGGACTTTAATCTTTATAAAGCATTAGCTGTATTGTTTTTACTAATTAAATAAATAGTTCTATTAAAGATTTATAACTGAGACAGTAGTTTATCACTATGTGGTAGGGCTTTGTGCAAGCCCGCCTGGGTAGGCACCACCCACTCATAAGGTATTCTACCGTTAAACAACAGTTTGAAGGGTGAGTGAGCCAGTGTAACTACAGGCACAAGGGACATAGCATTTTAGTTCCCAAGGTTAGTGGCGTATTGACGATGTAAGGAATAGTTAATATTTCTTACAGCGTCATTGTTTATGGGTGATGGTGACCACTTACTATCAGGTGGCCCATATGCTCGTCCGCCAACTTATTCCATAAAAAAAGATATAGTCAAAGTTAAAGTCAAAAACCTTTATTCAAAATAGAAGTGTTTACACTTTCTTATTGATTGTCGATAATCTACCTATAAGTAGGTCGATCAAGTTAGCCCGAAAAATTCCCAAGAATCTGAATATTTAAATAAACATTAAGGATAAATTATAATGAAATTATGAAAAGTCCCCATTGATCCCACGAGTGCTAAAACTTTCAGAACTACATTTTGAAAAACTGTTTTGTTTTTGTTCGTGATCGAAATATCTCAGACAAAAAACGTAGATGGTGAAATTAAGTACATTGAATGGTACTTTATTGTTTTGTAAAGATTCGTAATTGTGAAGAAATACGATTAGATTTTTCAGACAGGATGATCATAATTGTATTTAGGACAAAAATTAAACTTCACAGTTTAATTTACGGATGAGTTTATGGTCGTTTATCTCGGTATGGTTTAGATGTTGATCGGTTAGTAGATTTTCATTTAATATAATCTTGTTATATGTCAATCCAAGGGCTCGGTAATAGGCCACTTTATTATATTTTGACTGTCTTTTGGGTCAATACCCAAGAAAAAGTGAAGTTAGGGGAAGAATATTTATCGATGATTTAAATGATTTTAGATGGATGATAAGGGACTGGAAATGAAATACTCATACGTTATTCCAGTAAACAATTACAGGAACTTTTTTTTTATAGATTGGCGGATGAGATATAGGCCACTTAATGGTAAGTGATCAACCATAAACAATGAAGCTGTAATAAATATTAATCATTCCTTATATCACCAATACGCCACCAATCTTGGGAACTATATTATGTCCCTTATGCCGTTAGTTACATTGGCTCACCCTTCAAACTAGAACACAACAATACTCAGTACTACTCAGGTGAGCTTGCACAAAGCCCTACCACCAAGTCTTATGAGCCATTTTAAAAATATATCACATATACTATATGTTACAGAAGGCCGAGTGTTTATGATATCTGTTTTTACTAGTTCATCTGATATTTTCATTGTATACGTGCATCACAGTCGAGAGTTTTCGAGAGAATAAATTCCGCTCTCCTGAATCCAGTTAACTAATTTAACTGTCGAAGCGTTTAGTATCACTATCATTATCACCAATAAGCCCTACAGATCAAAACTAATAGTATTTTAGTATTATTTATCTATACTAATATTATAAATGTAAAAGTAACTCTGTTTATCTGTATATATCTGTTGCTCTTTCACTGGTTAAACAAATTCGATGAAATTGGTACGAACTTAAACTCTTAGGAAGTATAAAGGTATACTTTTTCTAAAACCTGATACCCAGTTCTTAAAATACGGTCGAAGTCACGGGTGACAACAATTTGATGCCTCAAATATTGATGTATAATGTTTTTACTCGTAATTTTATGGTCAAAGGTCTTCGAAATAAAATGAGTTTCAAAATATACATGTGATCACATTTTTCGTTATCTAGACCCAACATGCCTTTAATATTAATTACTACTTAGCTTGTAGTCCATGACAACAGCATATAATTTATCTATCTATTCATCTATCTATCTACTTAGTTATCTATCTATCTATCTATTTATTATGATAATTATTCAAATTTCGTTTTCATTCTGTATCAGCAACCCTAATACACTAATGATTCCTCAGTGAATACTAATAGCTAATGATATAAAGTTATGAAAAATTTATGCGAATACTCGACATGCCGCCGTATTTTTAAGTGCATCATTAAATATCATAGCGTCTAATTTATCATCATCATGCGTGGTAATTTATCTTGATAAATATATGGGCGGAGGGGATTGATTACCGCAAACCGTAAGAAATGGATTTGAGACCGTGGAATTATTGTAAAATTTACTTGTAATTAGTGTTGACATTTGTCAAAATCATTAATGGGATATATTTTAATCAAAATCAAAATAAACTTTTTTCAAGTAGACTTTTACAAGCACTCTTGAATCGTCTTTTAACAATTAAGTGAAGCTACCACCGGTTCGGAAAGTAGATTCTACCGAGAAGAACCGGCATGAAAGTCAGTAGTTACTGTTTTCGTACATTTAAAATACAAAGTCATTTTAGTTAATACAATTATTTAAATGAATATATCCTGCGTGGAAGTCAACAGGTATTAATTCCACGCATTATTATCATCTACAAAATCTTGTATCGAATAATATGCCTTTTTTTCCAATGTATTTTTAAACTATTTGAATTTACTAAACGGCAAAGTTAAAAATATCTGCGGAATTTTATTATAGAAACGGATACCTTGCCCCAAGAAAGATGTATTTACTTTATCTTTACTCCTAGTGCACATACAATGATTATTATCAATGATTTTATCAAAGTGATCAATGTTACTGTGAATATACATAATATTGTTGTAAATATATTGCGACGCAACAGTGAGTATTCCTACTCTGTTAAAAACATCCCGAAATGCGTCTCTAGCTCCAATATTATAAATAAACCGGATTGCTCTCTTATGTAAAATAAAGACAGATAAAATGAAATATAATTGAAACTATTCTTGTTATTATTGTATAGTGCAAGACGGCAGGCAGGAGCTGGATGCGAGTAGCCGGAGAAAGACCACAGTGGCGTGCCCTCGGAGAGGCCTTTGTCCAGCAGTGGACAAACACAAACTGATGATGATGATGAGGATGATTGTTATTATTTGCTATATGTATATATTTAGGACATTCAACATTTATTTCGAAGTGTGCAACGTAAAACAACAAAACAATAAGTTTAAGTTATTTTATATGAAACCGTATATAGAAAGAGAGGAAAATAACATTACGAGATGTAAGTCTTTTTCACTGCGTGTCGTTCACACATGTCATGTGAAAGAACGTCATTCTAGCAAAGTGTACTATTTTCGAATATTTTCATAAACTGTAAATCCGATTGTGTTAAAAATATGACAAGTTGTAAAGGCTCTACAAAAAACGGAATTATATTTCATAAAAAAACAATAACAAGCGCCTGTAACTTTCCCAATGCTGGGCTAAATCCTACTCTCCCTTCGAGAAGAAGCTTCGGAACATATTCCACCATGCTCTTCCACTGCGGATTGGTGGAATACACATGTGGCAAAATTTCTTTGACATTAGAAACACGCAGGTTTCTTCACGATGTTTTCCTTGACCGCCGAGCACGAGATGAATTATAAACACAAATTCAGCACATAAATATTCATTGGTGGCCTGGATTTGAACCCGCAATCACCGGTTAAGATGCACGCGTTCTAACCACTGGGCCATCTCGTCTCGCTATAATTAAACAACCATCTATCAGCTTTCATCAGTTACGGATGAGCTGGTTCATTTTCCGCCCAGAGGATCTGAGTCGCAATACGACGGGAAATTTCCAGGATTAATTCTATTATTTCACGCGGTCACGATTGGCCCTTGCTTTCAATTTCGATCACATTTTACAAAACGTTTCATTCAAAACATTCTCATCTCAAAGTACAAAGCTATAATAATTACTGTCTTGTAAATTGTATATGGGAAATAAATGCTATTCAAAATTAATTTCAGAACTTTTTAACACCAACAACAACAGCCTGTAACTTTCCCACTGCTGGGCTAAGGAATACTCTCCCTTTGAGATGAAGGCTCCGAAAATATTCCACCACGCTGTTCCGATGCGGGTTGGTAAATACACATGTCACATGCAATACATAAAATATATATATATATATAAAACAATATTTTATTGATCGTTCTACCTTTCCATTTATGATAGTTGGCTAACCGTCTTAATTCAAATTCCAAAGCTGTTCAAGGTTTCAACAAAATCGAATGATTCATTCCTACGAGAAGTAGAAAACGAGTATTCTTCAATACATAGTATAAAACAAAGTCGCTTTCTCTGTCCCTTTATCACTATGTATGCTTACTTGGTGGTAGGGCTTTGTGCAAGCCCGTCTGGGTAGGTACCACCCACTCATCAGTTATTCTACCGCCAAATAACAGTACTCAGTATTGTTGTGTTCCAGTTTCAAGGGTGAATGTGCCAGTCTAACTACAGGCACAAGGGACATTACATCTTAGTTCCCAAGGTTTGTGGCACATTGACGATGTAAGGAATAGTTAATATTTCTTACAGCGTCATTGTCTATGGGCGATGGTGACCACTCGTCCGGCAACCTATACCATAAAAAAAAAAATCTTTAAATCTACGCAACGGGTTTTGATGCGGTCTTTTTAATAGATAGAGTGATTCGGGAGAAAGGTTTTTGTATATAATACATGGACAATATAGTAAAGAAACACTGATAATTTTAGAATTTTGTAATGTGATGTCGTAAATAAACAAATTCTGTAGTATATTTGGTATCAGTGTTGCACCCGTGCGAAGCCGGGCGGGTTGCTAGTTACATAGTATAAAACACAGTCGCTTACAGCTGTCTGTCCCTACGTATGCTTAGATCTTTAAATTACACAACGGATATTGAAGCTGTTATTTTAAAAGATAGATTGATTCAAGAGGAAGGTTTATATGTATAATACATGCACTAATGAGCCTAGATGGCTCAGTGCTTAGAACGCGTGCATCTTAACCGATGATTGCGGGTTCAAACCCAGACAAGCACCGCTGTTTCATGTGCTTAATTTGTGTTTATAATTCATCTCGTGCTCTGCGGTGAAGGAAAACATCGTGAGGAAACCTGCATGTGACAAATTTCATAGAAATTCTGCCACATGTGCATTCTACCAACCGGCATTGGAGCTTTCCGTGGTGGAATATATTCCAAACCTTCTCCTCAAAGGGAGAGGAGGCCTTTAGCCCAGCAGTGGGAATTTACAGGCTGTTGTTGTTGTTGATGCAGAACATAGTAGATAATGCCTGAAAAACATTATAATACATTCTGTAGTACATGTAGTATCAGCATTAAAACCGTGCGAAGACGGGCGGGTCGCTAGTTTATAAATAAGAGTAGGTAACATCAAATTATTGATATAATAAAAAGGTAAAAAAGCAATAAAATAATAAGGTAATAACAATATCAACCAATAATTCAATTATACAACAATTGAACAACAATTTAAACGAAATATGATAATACAAGCTTATAAAACACGAACAAACCTCGCGCGATGTTAAAACTTCGTTTGGAGCTAAATCGTGAACTAATTTCCACTTTAAAAATGATCTTTAATGCATGGTAATAGAATTCAATTAAAATGTGGCAGAGAAACGAAGTATTGCTATGAATACTATCAAGTTTATTTCCATTGTCTGATGACGTCTCTTCGTGATTTTATGAATGCAGTTATTATGGCTTTTACGTATAAAACAACGTCGCTTCCCTCTGTCTGTCTCTTGGTCTGTTCATTTGTATGCTTAAATCTTAAAAATTACGCAGCAGATTTTGATACTGTTTAAAAAGATAGAGTGATTCAAGAGAAAGATTTTAGTGTATAATACACTTCATAATATAGGTACTAGAGGAACACTGATAATTTTAGAGTTTTCTAATGTTTTCGCGTCTCATTTGGTGACGATGATTGTGAGGGTATTTATTTATTTTATTTTTATTTAAAATACTTTATTGCACAACACATTACACGACACTTAATGGTAATAAAGAAACAAAAAAAAAACAACAACAAATGGTGCGCAAAGGCGGTCTTATCGCTTATAGCGATGTATACGTATGTATATAAGGGTGGATTAATTATTATTGAACTCCGCTGTAACACACATATCATGTTTGTTTTTTATGGAATAGATTGGCGGGCGAGCATACGGGCCACCTCATGGTAAGTGGTCACCATGACCCATAGGCAATGACGCTGTAAGAAATATTAACTATTCCTTCAATATTCCGTCAATGCGCCAACAACCTTGGGAACTTAGATGCTATGTCCCTTGTGCCTGTAGTTACACTGGCTCACTCATCCTTCAAACGGGAACACAACAAGTCTGCGTACTGTTGCTTAGCGGTAGAATATCTGATGAGTGGGTGGTACCTACCCAGGCGGGCTCGCACAAAGCCCTACCACCAAGTGGTACTTGTGGCACTATACTTTTTCAAACAAATCAACTGGGGAGAAATAAATCGTATTGCTTTTTCTGTGGGATTCGTTTAAATATTCTTGTAAATTGATTCAACAACTTTAGTTAACATTTAAATATAACACTAACTACTAATGAAATATATTAAAAAAAAACAACGTATAAACGTCAAAATATATAACATAAAATGTAAAGTAAGGTAAGAGCCTGTAAATTTCCTAAGGCCTCCTCTCCCATTAAGAAGAGGGTTTGGAACATATTCCACCACGCAATGCGTGTTGGTGGAATGCACGTGTGGTAGAATTTCGATGAAATTAGACACATGCAGGTTTTCTGACGATGTTTTCCTTTAACGAGCATAAGATGAATTATAAACACAAATTAAGCACTTATATATATAGTGTATATATAGTGGTGCTCGCTTGGGTTTGAACCCGAAATTATCGGTTAAGTTGCACGCGTTCTAACCACTGGGCCATCTCAGCTCTTTGAAAATATATAATATAAATATATCTATAATTTGAGTATGTCGTTCCGTTTTTAATTTAGTGTTTGTATTGTTTTCGAAATAACATGGAAACGGATTCCATACTTGGTCGAAATTGTGGGTGATGGATACGAAAAGTTTGACTAAGAGCAACTTCTTCGCCAACACGGCTTCTATATAATTTACCAATTTACGAACGTAATTATATTAAATTATAAACTCGGAAATAATTATATTGAGGTACAGATTTTGAATAAAATATTTTCGACCAGATTTAAATGGACGTCGTTTTAAATATTTTTAAAATACGACTTTGTAATTTTTACTTCATTTTTAAAGTACGTTTCTGTGTCAAGTACTAATAATGTCTTTTTATTAAGTCTTTCATCATAGTCACATAATTAGTACTGGTTGCTAGAGTATTGTGCACTATACCACCACAACTAGGTACCACTTCGTTATCAAATATTCTACCGTCATACAGCACTACTTAATATATTATGTAGACTGCAGGCACAGAGGATATTTTCATTACCAAGGTTTGTGGAACATTGGTTATGTAAGCATTGGTTAAAATTTGATATGGCGTCAATGTTTTGGGCAGTGGTTACACTTGATGTCCAGTGCTCACATCACCTTTAATATTTACGTAAATATAATAAAATTGGAGAGTCTATTTGTAATACATTTTTTTAAAATTGTTTTTCTGTCTGTATTTTTATTCCGGCTAATCTCTGGAACGGCTGGACCAATTTCGACGGTGTTTCACTGACAAATAGCTGATGTAATAAGAATAAACTAAGGCTTTTATTTTAGAATTAAGTGCATATAAAATTTTGGTATAATTCATATCCCATCAAAAACATAAATGTAAAATGAGAGCCAAGTTCAGTATTATGAAATATACCTTGGTTGTTGACTTCAACGACAAAAGAAGTGTGATCTAAATGGGTGCCAAATTCCATTATCCTTCCTGAAATTCATTTCATATCCTTATAACTTAGAATAATGTATCGTAGTCTAAGGTCTGACTTGGCTAGTTCTCATATACGAATTATATTATAGCCTTCGCAATTGCAATATAATTTCCTTTTCTCTGATGTATCGTAATTCTATCAAAATGTTTGTCAAAAAGAACATTAAGAACATAACGTTAGATATTGTTATTATTAACGAAAATAAATACGAAAGATTATTTAAATCGGCATTCGGAACGTAATTGCTTGTGCCGTAATCTCGAGTATCGCTGCAAATCGCATAATAATCCACTCGCTTTAATTTTCGTTGCTCAAAATTTAAAATTGACCGTTGCGTGGTTTATATAATAAGAAAATCCATCAAGATATATTATTATTCATTTAGCACGACGCTACTTTATAAGTATTTAGTAAATAATAAAGTAAGTGTCACACCTCCGCTAATGTATCTTTTATTCTTGAGAGAGTTTATTTCACGCTGCTCAAATACTGGTTCGGGATATAAACATGGCTTATGTTCTAATATATTTTATTGTTCTAATTTAAATTGCATTTACAGATTCCTTTTAAAATGGTTATAGTATGATAGTAAGTAATCATCACCGCCCATAGACAACAGGCTGTACGAAATATTAAACATTTCTTACATCACCATACTCTACCAAACTTAGGAACTAAGATGTTATGTCCCTTGTGCTGTGGTTACGCCCATTCACACTTCAAACCAATACACAATACTGAGTACTAATCGGTGGTATATTTGATGGGTGGTACCTACCCAGATGGGCTTGCACAAAGTCCTAACAGGTAATATGTGGAATGTCTTATTCTCGTGACTTGGACCATGGACCATTGGGCCATTCACGATGCAGGCCAAGTGGTCTCTCATTGCATTTTCTGTAGAATCGAAAATGGAAACAAATGAGAACTCTCATAATCAAGTACGTTGCATTAAGATGCACTCAACATTATAATAATATGACTTTAAGAGATGTAATTACTTTGATCAACAGATGGTTTTATTCAGAGGAATATTAGCCATATTGGGCATATGGCCCACCTGATGGTAAGTGGTCACCACCGCTCACAGACAATGCTATTGAAATATTACCCATTCTTGACATCGCTAATACGCTACCAAATTTTGGAACTAAGATATTATGTCCCTTGAGCCTGTAGTTACACTGGTGTACTCGTACTGGTGTATTGCCAAACACACTAAGAAATTTACATATTGTTTCTGTCTATTTCTTAGACACTGAAGACAACAAAAAAATGCTTTAAAACTAGTTTATATTAATAATTCTTGCAGTCTAATTGTACATTTGTCGTTATCGTTAATAGTTAGTAAGCGAATAAAAAAGAAAAGAAGATCACAGAACATTCGATTTTACACATTACTTTTTCATTTTGAATATTCTAAAAAAAAGGTTTTATTAATGGTGAAATAATGTTAATTAAAATGAAATTAATTTAGATGTATATATAATATAGATATAATAAAAATAAAAATCTACGATTTTTTGCGCGAATAGTTTCCTTTAGTCATCAAATTATATAGTAGTTAAAATAGATTATTAAATATATATTATAAAATAAATTATTAATTAGATTAAGTATATATTAATTAGATTAGCCGAGTCGATATATGTAACGACAATACTGACTATTGTTAAGCGGTAGAATATATGATGAGTGGGTATCTATCCAATCTGACTTGCACATAGTCCTACAACCAAGTAACTTATCCTAATGCTCCTACTAGGCCGCTGTTCTTATTGGTTTGGACTCCATTTTTGTCACTTTGGAAGAACTCGAAAGGATACAACCATATTTAACTCATTAGCAATTATGTTAATTATCCATCGAAAAGAAGAAAAGGTAACGCTGGTTTTTAAAGGGTAGCCGGTGTACTAGGGACAGAAGCGTACTTGGTTGGCACTGGTTAGTCCCCCGTACCCCATACTTCACATGAGGAAATGTTACGCATTTTCTCAGAAATAAAAAATGATACCAATCATCGAAGTCGCAACAGTAATGGTTAGTATTGTTGGTTCCGGATTGAGAGATGTGTGCCAGTATAAATATAGGTACACTTGATACCCAGACAGGACTGCACAAAGACTAATAAAATCAAATCGAAATATTCTTTTTTTCAAGTAGACTCATAAAAGTACTCTAGAATTGTTATGTCGCAGTATTGATTAAATGTAACCAATGAAAAGTAGATACTTCCGAAGAACTCAAGAGTATATCTTTTCCACAATTTTAATTAATGACTTTATGACGTAAAATACTATTAAATCAGCTTAAAAATGAACAATATTTTTTCTTTTTTTATATATATTTATAAATAAATAAATGTTGGACAACATCACATACATTACTCTGATCCTAATGTATACAGCTGAAGCACTTGTGTTATGGACGATCAGCAGTAACGACGGTACCACAAACACCCAGACCTAAGACGATATAGAAATTAATAAACTTTTTCTACATCGACTCGGCCGGGAGTCAAACCCGGGACTTTGGAGAGGCGTATTCATGATAACCGGTGTAAACACTACTCGACAACGGAGATCATCATTTAAATTTTTCTTACTCGACTATTCATTAAAAATATCTAATCAGAACTGTTGGACAGCTATTTATGAATAAAACGTTAATTTCATTAAATCTTAAATATTATTTAAACCCTTAAAACATTATTATTAACCCTAAAATATTGTTGGTATAGTACGACACAGCTTAGATGTAGCATCGGCAAGATTCGTAAAACCGATCACATACGAACTAACTACGCTGTCCCAAATTATCAATATTTATTTCTTGTGTATATGATCTTTACAAAAACGTAATTCGTATTCGTCGATTTACATGCACTTGCTTTTGTTTGAACTGACGCTAGAATCTATAGCGACGTATTCGTCGCTATAGATTCTAGCGTCATTCTAGCGTCGAATGGCGCGATAAGGAGCTATTTCTATTGGTTGTATAAATCGGCAGTAATCGGTTTTATTGAATTTGCCGAAGCTACATCTAAGTTGTGTCGTAGTATACCTTGCTAAACAAACACTGCCAAGCCTTTTAGGCATATCAGGAAGTTTCACGGTCCACAACCACTTACATCAAATGGATGTCCTGTTTCCTCTTCCGTTACTGAAACCTCGCCCCGATGAAAGCATAAATGTCGCCAAAAGAACTCCAAAATCAATTCCTTCGATTATCACCTTTTTTACAAACTAATAAGGCACATAATCGGATACTATAGAATCGAACGTCTTTGAAAATATTTACGTTTTAACATTGAAAATATTCAGAACATTTTTATTTATGTAGGACTATTTTATAAGGGTAAAAGGTATTGGATTGGTTTATGGATTTTATTATAAAGGTTTTTTAGACCTTTGTGTGTGAATTTGGGTTCGTTTCCAACTACTCCATTACAAGCAACTCACCCTGCTTCGTACGGGTTAATTTAGAAAAAGTAAACATTACATTTATTATCAAAAAAATTAATATTAAGTTCTTAAATATATACAAATATGAATTAAAAATAGTTAGTTATTTATCAATATAAATGTTGACCGCTTGAAATGTTGATAAGATTGCTAGCAGCATTTCCCCGTTGAATCGCAATTCCGATACTTTGGGCAAAACGAAAATGATATGTTATTCATATAATTAGGACTAGTAGACTAGACTAGGAGTAGTAATGCTTTCTACCGGTGGAAAATAATTTAGGATTGGATCATTAGTTCTCGAGATTACCCCCTACTATCGAGAGTCTGCGGAACTTTGTTCGAAAAAACACATTAAAAAAAGGCTCATTTCTTTTCAAAAACGTCGTTCGTCTTGTATGTATTCTTTCAAAAATTCTGGGAAATTTAATCTGGTTTTCTTTTTAATATATCTGTGTTTCCCAGAAGTAAATGTCGTTTGATATAAAATTACCTAGAATCACTTTTGCTTAGAAACAGGTTAAATGATTCAAGAAATATACAATACTGTTAAACAAAACTGGGGTTTAGATAGAAAATATTTAAGCGACATTAAGATGTTATTTCAGTGTAAGGCTAAATGTGTTAACAACAGTGAAGTATAATAAAGTATATGCAGTCAGCCAGTCAATAATGAATACATGAATTAAAAAGAAAAACATAAAGATCAAAATGTTGTAAGCTCTTATACGAATTAATATTAGATGCAGAATAAGAGTCATGATGGCCCAGTGGTTAGAACGCGTGCATCTTAACCAATGATTGCGGGTTCAAACCCAGGCAAGCACCGCTGATTCATGTGCTTAATTTGTCTTTATAATTCATCTCGTGCTCAGCAGTGAAGGAAAACATCGTGAGGAAACCTGCATGTGACAAATTTCATAGAAATTCTGCCACATGTGTATTCCACCAACCCGCATTGCAACAGCGTGGTGGAATTTGTTCCAAACCTTCTCCTCAAAGGGAGAGGAGGCCTTTAGCCCAGCAGTGGGAATTTACAGGCTGTTGTTGTTGTTATTGATGTTGCAGAATAAGATATGTTAGCGACATTAGGGTGTGGATTTCACATGCAGCCGATGTTCCAAAATGCTTTAAGCAACAAAAATGCCGTCAAAACGACTCATTCGTCCAACGTTATTTGGATAAGAAAAACCGCTTTAGTCAAAATCAGAAGAAGTCCATGTTTTCCACAATTTTGTAAGATTTATTTACAATAGTAACAGCCTGCAACTTTTCCACTGCTGGGTTAAGGCCTCCTCTTGAGAAGAAGGTTAAGAGCATATTACATCACGTTGTGATTGGCGAATTTTCATAAATTAATGGGAAACATGCAGTTTTCCTCATGATGTTTTCCTTTACAGCCGAGCTCAAGATGAGTTATAGACACAAACTAAGCACATGAAAATTCAGTAGCGCTTGCCTGGGTTTGAACCCGCATTAATTAAGATACTCGCATGAATTATAGTATACCTAAATTGACTGATGTTTCGTGCGAAAAGAAAGTGCTCCAGTCGCCTTGAACCCGAACGCAAAAATTCTGACGTTTCCGAATGTATATATCTCAATATCCATTAGAATATCGCCCAATACAAATAGCCGAACCGATATAAAGATTAGTATGCTAAACTCCACAAATAATCGTGATTCAGGTAAAAGAAAGATATTTATCCTCAGACAATAAATTATTATTAAAGATTACATATTATGTAAATTATATACAATGCACGCTATATAATAATCGACAACTTTGTTTTAGATAACTTCAAAGTTCTTCAGATATTCCGCGTTTTTTATTTCAATGAACATAATCTACGAATTCCATATTTCTAACTTCAAAAAAGCCCATCCTCCCAAATTAACTTTCATCCCCTATTTAACCGCCTTAGGGGATGAATTTTCATAAATATTTTCTAAATGCTCTCCTAATTTAAATAAGGAAGTTTTGTGCAAATATAATGTGCGTCACAACGTCAGCCAGAGATATTTTATTAAGCGACGCGACAATTATTTTACTACAATTCTATTTTCTTAAAAACAATTATATCAAAAGGGAAGATGCGATATATTTATTTTTGTATTCATTTTAAAGAACTCCACATAGGTTAGACCACTAGCATATTAAAAATCTAAAGCTTTGTAATTTACTGCAAAATATGAGGTTTCAAAATGTCAATTTAAATTTTCGCGCGAAAACGAACCTATATCTCGTCTGACGTCATTGCTGTCTGTCACTGGCCCACTGATCGTACTTGTTCTCACTGGCTTTCATACTTATGCATTTTTTTTCGACCTTTGAGATACTTTTTTGTAAAAATTATAAACGGACTATCGATACTCCGAAAAAACATCGTGTTAACGTATGTTTGGTGCTAATATGATTATCTATTTTATCAAAGTCTTTAAATAAAAGTGGAAATAAAAGTGGTTTCAAGCTGAAAATAGGAATCTGGAGTCTTTGACAAACCCAACTTCTATTTTAATTATAATAACGCAATTGATTTTAGATTTAATGTTCACTTTTTTACAACTATAACCTCAAATAAGTAGTCATAGCAGGAGTGACGTCACAGAACGCTAAATAGTGTTTTTGAGATACGTTCCGTTTCACGTTACTTTAATTCGTAATTATTGTTAAAAAACAGAATTATATCAAATATGAACCTTGCAGTGAACCTTCTTTTATATTTGTTTAACATTTTAATAGCAACATTTTCATAAATATTATATTTGCATGTTCCCTATTATTTTTAAGGCTCTTATAAGGCACGCGATGCACTATTAAGTTATACAACTGAGGGATTAATTTAATTAACTTGGGGTAATCCACAACAACAATAACAGCCTGTAAATTTCCCACCGCTGGGCTAAGTTCTCCTCTCCCTTTGAGGAGAAGGTCCGGAACATATCCACCACGCTGTTTTAATGCAGTTTAGTGGAATGCACATGTGACAGATTTTCTTTGATTAGACACAAGCTGGTTTCCCCACGATGTTTTCCTTCACGAGAAGAATTACAAACACAAATTAAGCACATGACTATTTTTTGGGTTTGTGCCCGCGATCTTCGGTTAATTTGGCCACCTCGGTTCCGGTTAACATATGTTTCCTATTATATTCCAAACTTCGAATGAACCTAACCTATGTTCGTAGAATGGAACAGCGTTTGAAAGCATCGATAATCTATATAATAGTAATAGATTACATAGTAAAATAGACAATTTGTTAATGTATAAATAATGATAAAAGACTAAGATTTCAGTCCAAAATATACCTTAAAACCACGTTTATAAGACTTAAAATTAAATGCACGTCTTACAAGTTAAGGCCCATTTCGAGCACTTCTTTGTAGAATAAGCCTACCGTTTGTAATATGTCTCGATATCATATAAGATATTTGAAATAGTCGACCTTTATAATTGAACCGTAAAATTATTTGCTTATTAAAATTAAATATAAATTTTAAATTGTTTGTACATATTTTTAAATCATTATAGTCTGCAGACGAAATAATCCGACCGTGTTAAATATGTCTCGGTGTCATATACGATGCTTAAAATAGACGACTTTATAATTTATTCCGAGAAATTTTCATATCTTATTGCTTTTTAAATTTAAATTATTAATTCTAATTTTTCAAAATCGTACTTTTTATTTTTAGAACATTTTTCCTATGTACTTTAATTTGGTTGTTCGTTAAAAGTCTTCTAAAAATAGAATAAGTACATGGGATTTTTGTGATTATTGCCTGGATTTCAAAATCAAAATATACTATTTAACAGACTTGGTTATTTTACAAGTACTATCGAATGGTCATTTAACAACTTTTTCTTATATAAATAAATAAATAAAATCACTTTATTTCCAGAACCAAAATTCCAATTTTACAAACACTTATTATTTAATGACTTTACTACTTCAAATCGACAAATAGGAACTTAAAAAACTAAAACAAAGACCTTAACTTAATATTCTTAATATTCTGAGCACAAGCTTGACCGCACAATAACCATTAGCATACCCCTTGATGATGTGTGTGTATTTCGGACCAATGCTCTAACAAATATCCTACATTAATGCTCGAGCATGCCTTTACTAATGAATTATTGCTTTGAGTATATCTTTTCCAGGTGCTCGCAATTCTTACACGCATCAGTGCCCAGAAACCGTGTACTCTCCTTTCAGTGAACATTTCTGATGCGCTACAGTATCGTGGTAGTCCGAACAGTAATCGAAAGGCGTTGTTATATTCCACCCGCATAGCGTTAATGGCACTTTGTGTGTATTTGATCCACAATTCGGCTGTATAGAGACACATACAATAGGTACGAAATAATATAGATTTCACCTCATCAGTGCATAGTCTGAATCTTCGTGATATCATGTTCGCGCGTATAGTTATCGCTCTCCTTTGCCTGTTGATATCATCGACATCTGAGAGATCGTCCCTTATTATATGCCCTAAATATTTTATAGATGACTCAATCTCAATAGCCTTTCCATATAAAGTGAATCTACCACTATTTCTGAAAGTAGATGCTACCGAGAAGAATCCGTAAGAAATTCAGTGGTTATTCTTTTTCAACATTTAAAAAAAACAGTCATGTTTATGGTTATACCCGCTATTAGCATTAAAGATGAACGCTCTCTAATCACTCAACTCAGCACATCATTATATTCTCTACTATATGCCAATCCGGCTAATTCTATGAAATAATCAAAAAACTATGAAATAACATCTCACTATCCAATTTTGATGGGCGATGTACGAAATGTTGAATGTATCTTACAATTCCAATGTTTATGTGTTGGAGCCATCATCCTCAGGTAACACATTAGACCGCCTTACTATATCATAAATAACGTGTCTTACGTTTCTTTTCCATGCGCTTTTCAACTATTTATCCCATTGTAATTATATTTCACTAAGCTGTTCTATATACGCCCAATTTTTTATACGAATAAGTAGTATAGCTTCAATTTAATTAAGGAATTTTCGAGATGGCCCAGTTGTTAGAACGCGTGCATCCTAACCGATGATTGCGGGTTCAAACCCAGGCAAGCACCGCTGATTCATGTGCTTAATTTGTTTTTATAATTCATTTTGTGCTCAGCGGTGAAGGAAAACATCGTGAGGAAACCTGCATGTGACAAATTTCATAGAAATTCTGCCACATGTGTATTCCACCAACCCGCATTGGAACAGCGTGGTGGAATATGTTCCAAACCTTCTCCTCAAAGGGAGAGGAGGCCTTTAGCGCAGCAGTGGGAATTTACAGGCTGTTGTTGTTGTTGTTGCTGTTGTAAGCTCAAAGTTTCTGTTTGGAGTGGGCAAAAAGTGGAAAAAGAGTCCCGTCAATTTTGTGACTTTTTACTTCGCTATTCAGCATTTGATTATAATGTGTTCCTTTATAGAAGATCCCCCAAGGGATAGGATGAGTAGCTAGTAAGTAAATATTTTATTACAACGTTTTAATGTGCTTATCGCTCGTGTATTTTGTTAAACAATTCTGTACATCAAACACAGAATTCAATGACCTTTTCAAATGATTTTTCTATTATTCTAAGTATCTTTTGCGTCTGCTTAAATTGTTTCATATTACGGTACATTAATTGAGTGAATACATTGCCCTTTTTTTCGTCCCGTCTTTACTGACGACATTCGTCTTGTCGTTCTTTAATAAATAGAAGGCTTTCTTTATTTCCATTTGCAAAATAAATAAACAGTTCGCCTATTGTGACTGGGTGTTTGTACGACCGCAAAATTAGCAAGTGAGTTTTTTTTTATTTCTGTTTAAGTTGAGATGGCCCAGTGGTTAGAACGCGTGCATATTAACCGATGATTGCGGGTTCAAATCCAGGCAAGCACCACTGTTCATGTGCTTAATTTGTGTTTATAATTCATCTCGTGCTGGGCGGAGAAGGAAAACATCATGAGGAAAGCTGCATGTGTCCAATTTCATAGAAATTCTTCCACACGTGTATTCCACTAACGCATTGGAACAGCGTGATGAAATATGTTCCAAACCTTCTCATCAAAGAGAGAGAGGAGGTCTTAGCCCCGCAATGGGAAATATACAGGCTGTTGTTGTTAACAGAGGCGTTCTAAGTTCTTCTTAGAAATAATTACTCAGGATAATTTTGGATGAATAGTTGTCCTGAACGAACGAAAACTTTTACATAATGATGTAGGAGCATTTACGAACTTTGCCTCCCTAGGGGGAGGTAAAAACTATTTGATATCATAAATCAACGAAGACGAATTATAACTTTTGTTTTTCAAACAAAAAACATTTACTTTCAAGGTCATTTGGTTAGCTTGAACACAGAATAAGTTATAAAGTATAACTCATATTAAGGTCATCAAAGCCCAATAGCATAGAAGACATTATCGTGCACAAGTGTGCTCAGTCCATTGTGTTCCCTCTCATCCGAGGCTGGCTAGTCAACGAGGCCTGAGAGACTTCAGACAAGCGGCTTTTCATGCTTTTCGAGATACGAGAGTGTAAATACTGGCAAATTTGTAGTTACCATTGAGAATTCGATGACTCTTCAAAGGGAGAGGAGTCCTTAGCCCAGCAGTGGGAAATTTACAGGCTACACAGTGTACATGTGATGTACTTAAAATGAAAGAGAATTATTCTATGTAATGTATTGGGTCCCATACCCATAATATATATACAGGATTATTGGTAATTCGACGTATATCCGTTAGGAGGTGATAGGGGTGACTATTTGCAATAATTTTAATCACCATATGCATGATCCAAAAGTGACACGTTTTTGAGTTATCACGTTTTTTAGCTTTTTTCAAAATTTGTCAAAAATACAACTTCAAAAATTTATATAAAAAAAGGATCAATTAAAATCTATTTTTTTCTTTTGTTTTATAAAAACGATTAAACACTGGATATTTGTCAATATTTAAACAATAATTATCAGTCCAAATTTAAAAATGCCAGACGGAAAATGACTTTTTTTCTATTATTTTTAGATTTTTTTTCCTCAATAATGCCTTAAAGCTAAAAAATCAAGGAAGGTTAAAATTATTGCAAATAGTCACCCCTATCACCTCCTAACGGATATACGTCGAGTTACCAATAACCCTGTATACATTCGCATGGGGTAGGTTTCTTTTTGACAGATTCAAGTTTCTTGCCAATCTAGCCAGGCAGAAGCTGGATGGAAGTAGCCGGAGAAAGACCACAGTGGCGTGCACTTGGAGAGGCCTATATCCAGCAGTGGACAAACTCAGGCTGATGATGATGATGATCTTTCATCTTCGAGTAAGAAATGAATTATGAACAAAAAACATCACGCTTCAGAAATGTCTGCCCAGCATAAAGATTGAATAAGGGAGTAACCGCTGGTGATCCTGAACAGGTTTGCGAGGAAAATTCCGTACCCACGATCCCCCCCCCCCACTCGTCGAGCTCTTCCTTGTAATTAGTGAATTATTTATCAAACAAACGAAAGTAATGTCCAACGAAGTTTATTCCTAAGCAAAGTCTAATTTTGTATATAGTTTTTTCCTTTATCTTGTTTACGTTAATAGAGTATTGGAGATCTTCAAGTAAATGAAACATAAATTCGGTTTTTGTGTCCATTACTAGTAAATTAAATAGGTATAGTATTTTTTACTACTCTCAAGTGTAACTACACCCTAAACTAGCCAAGAAAAAATTGCTCCCACGAGCGAAGTTCAGAGTGCGTTCCAGTAACCTATAAAACAAGTGAATTGTGTAAAATATCAGACCCTTTCTACGATTGTTACTTAAGGAATGGTTTCATTGGCTCGTTTGGTTTGGGTGTCAATCTAGTGTCAATGAAAGATGCATTGAAACATAGAATTTACATTGCTCATTTAAATTTCAAATAAAAAAGTCTGTATGTCTCTGTCTGCTGGGCTAAGACGAACTCGTCTTGAGGTTTGCATATTCTTCTAGGGTCATACACTTCTGCCAGATTTCCATCAGATACGTGTAGGCTTCCTGACGATGACGTTTGACCATTACATGAGTACATGTACAAATTCAACAAATGAAACTCTTAGGTTAAAAATTACGTGATCTAACTAGTTTGTACACGTAGAATCATCTAGTTTGTTTCTGAGCATACACGCTCAGAGTATGAACACTGAGCGTGTATGCTCAGAAACAAACTAATACCGTTAATATGAATTCTACAAAAATGTATCAGTATAAAACTAAGAATGTATATTTTTACTCATTGTACAGAATGATACTGTTCTATAGTGATAAAGGTAATAGTTTTTTTGGCAGATCTTGTGAATGCTGTTTTCATAATTTCTCAACATCTGCTGTAATAAATCAGGAAAAATATCTGTAATGCTCTCATCACGACATCCACGTCGTATGTCCAGTACATAGGCCTCCCACAAAGATCTCCACAAAGATCGGTCTTGTGCAGCCCGCATCCAGCAGCTTCTCGCGACCTTTACCAGGTCGTCGGACAACCTTGTGGGAAGCCAGTCCACGCTGCGACTTCCGGTCCGTGTTCGCCACTCGAGAATTCGTCGGCCCCATATATATATACGCTTATACAGTCAGAGGAAGGAAACCTTCGTCAGTTTTGAAATTAATTCCTTTATCAAGTCTTAAACTCTTAGTACCTTTTGAATCTAAGCATCAAGTCATTCTCGATTGGTAAAGCAGATTGTCGTTCATACTGAGCACACGGAAATAGATTTTAAGACTGTACATTAAACTTAATTGACCTTATATTAGAAGGGGCAGATGTCCAAGAAGATTGTGATATACAGTAGAATGTCGGCTTTGCAATTTCACCAGGCATAAATTTATTGAAGTATAATGCGTCTATTTCACATACTTGTTCAAAATAAATTAATATTTACAAGCGTCTATAGAACTGTATTGGTAAGCGTTGATCAAATCTCGTAATTGAATTTCTAACTAGTTCCGCTCAACCGATGAAGCTGCCGATTGCGCTGAAATTTCGAACACAATTTTGGTGCTGGTGAAAATGAAATCTAGTAAAACTGATTTTTATTTGATTTCATTTTATTACGTTTTATAACGGATTAAGGCAAAGATTATTTTTAGAGGTTTGTTAGTTTTTTTTTACATTCGATTTTACATTTATTTTGGTTTTTCTCTTTAAAATTAACACGACTCTTGAGATGGAAAAACACGTTATAATTATTGAATTTAATATATTTAAGTAATAATTTCGTCGTCAGATGTTACACACAAAAGTAGTCTATGTTCTTCTTCAAGCTTGCTTTATATCAAATTTCATCAAAATCAGAGACAGATATACAGAGTTGCTTTTACATTTATAATATTAGTATATATAATTTACAAAAAAAATAAAAATAGCTTAAACTACAAATCTCGGCCGCGTCGAATTATGTCATTATTAACCAGTCCCAGTCACCACAGGAGAAGGCGTAGTTATATTTTTAGTAAATATTTTTGTGTCATTACTCCACGGTATTTCAATTGCAAATGAAATAAAGACACATTTTGCTATAAGATAATATTTAGATCGTTTGATTTAGCTTTTTAAATAGCAAAATCAATACGAATATAGATAAAATGATATTGATTTGGTAAAATTGTTTTAACGTTTTTATTCATTCTACAAGCCTATATTCTCTAACTAGTATTTCTGTAATATCTCCTAAAAAAAATACACTCGCCCACGGTCCCACGCTTGGTGATCTAATTAATAGATAAGTATAACATAGTGTGAAAAACTAAAAATAGAGCAAAGTGTAGTATACTGCATAAAAGTAGAAAAAAAAAATAATGATACCTTAAATATCGCACGAAGATCAATTTTTTGGGCATCTATATAATCAAATAGCCATGAGAGCTAAACTTCGATTAATATGGCGTCCTTTAGTTATAACTAGCGACCCGCCCGGCTTCGCACGGGTGCAATGATATGACATCACAGTAGTAACTTCTAAAATTATCAGTTCTTCTTTACTAAATTGTCCATGTGTTATATATAAAAACCTTCCTTTCGACTTTATTAAAACAAAATCGCATCAAAATTCGTTGCATAGTTTTAAAGATTTAAGCATACATAGGTAGATTGGGATAGAGAAAGCCACTTTGTTTTATACTATGTAGTGATAAATGGAGGGAAAGTCATTTGTAAGTTGATATTTTTGTCGGACGCAAAATGCAATGGTTTCCCGCGAAAAAATAGCTCACCGCTCTGTGATAAATTTGACTGTTATCAATCTTCTCGACGCTGTATATCAATTATGTTAACTGACTCGTTAGTCTAGTGGCTAGTTTATGAAGGTGTAGATTTGAAGGTGCTAAATATAAACCGCAGGTTAGGACTATAAAAACTTTTGAGATTTGCCACCGCCAAATTATTGGTAGCTGCTGCTGCAGAATGTACCTATTTGGCCGTCTCATATAACAACAACAGCCTGTAAATTCCCACTGCTGGGCTAAAGGCCTCCTCTCCCTTTGAGGAGAAGATTTGGAACATATTCCACCACGCTGTTCCAATGCGAGTTGGTGGAATACACATGTGGCAGAATTTCTATGAAATTTGTCATATGCAGGTTTCCTCACGATGTTTTCCTTCACCGCTGAGCACGAGATGAATTATAAAGACAAATTAAGCACATGAATCAGCGGTGCTTGCCTGGGTTTGAACCCGCAATCATCGGTTAAGATGCACGCGTTCTAACCACTGGGCCATCTCGACTCTTAAGGGCCGTCCCATATTATATGGGAAATAGAGAAAGAGTATCAGAAAGCACATTTTCGTTTGGGTATACACTTTAGCACTAGAATATTTCCTACGCAGTTGGCCAGTTGTACCTACTGTGGTCGAAATCTATAAAAAATCAAATTGTATTTACGAAGCAATTCGACAAAGGTTAAACGATAAACCCTGTATGTTCAGCACCTATTTCCACTGAGAAATATAATACTTATTTACAATAACTTTGTACGGACGTTACTTTGAAAGAGTTTATACAACACTCGTGATATTTCAAACAAACGAACCAAATATATAATAGGTACTTGAATATCCTTGGGAGTAAAGAAAATAAATTGTCAACTGAATTGTGGACTGCGATTTGTTCACATTCGTTCAGAGAATACTAGACACATAGTGCCCTAACGAACTTCAATGAGTTTTAAGCTTTATTTTAAAGAACTGAAAGACTATAATTTCGTACATTTCCGTTTATACGGAACGTGCTGAGCTCAGCGCTTTATTGAATTGGCTTGACTTTAAGATACCTCATCTTGAAAAATCGTAGTTTCTCATAGTTCATCTATCAATTTGTTTTGGCTTACTAATATCATCTATTTGACGTGTATTGTCTTCAATAACATAAAGAGGTTAATGTGGAACAATACTTTTTAAATAATATTGACTATACATATTGCAGACAAGATTAGATAGTCTTTTTATTAGCAGCCTAGCCATTTTATTAAAAAAACCGTTGGAAATTTGTTAAAGAGTCTTGACAATAAAAATATTCAAATTAAGTTAGGTTGGCATAATTATTTGTTTGAATAAAATTGTATAAATTAAACTTTCACCACATTTCTTCGGAGGTCCATATTCGTTATTCATAATCAAAAGGTCTCAAAATGCCATCCCCCCAAAAAAGCTATTTAAATAGAACACCCATAATATATTTTTTTATAACGCATAATTACTGGCACTTTCTTACTAACGTAAAAATTTTAACTTTCGCTTATTTCCATCAATTAACTTGACTTTGAAATAATTTATCACTTTGTTGATAAATCCAGGAAAAGTTGAGCCCATTTTAGTTAGGACTTTTTAACGTTGCACAGAAGTACTTTCTTCCATATTCATTAAAACTTTTTGGGTCTTTTAATACTCTTCTTATAAGCCGTATTAAATACCTAATTTACCGAAGTCGTAAAAATTTCAAGGTTGCCAGTTCTCTAATTAATAAAATTTCGTTTGAGTCCAGCGTTAGTCGCTAGGTTTTTTAATCAATATAGAATTCAAGACTTAACATTCTGTGAATTCTTATTTTCAATACTTTGAAAGGAATCCTATTGAATTCTTGTTAGGGAAATCAGTTTGGAGTTAAGCGAAGAGTCTTTTATAGTTCTTGTTTTGCATTTTTCATTCCATCAGTAGACTCTAAACTATTAGTTGAAGATATATTATCACATCTGATCCTTAAAGCTTAAACTTAACCAAAAAGTCAACAACAACAGCCTTTTAATTTCCCACTGCTGGGCTAAAAACTCCTTTCCCTTTTTGAGGAGAACGTTTGTAACATATTACACCATGCGTTCCAATGCGGGGTGGTGGAATGAACATGTGGCAGAATTTCTATGAAATTTGACACATGTTTATTTTAGGTTTCTTCACGATGTTTTTCGTTACCGCCGAGAGCGAGATGAATTTTGATGTATGAAAATTCAGCGGTGCTTGCCTGGGTTTGAGCCCGCAATCATCGGTTAAGATGAGCGCGTTCTTGCCACTGGGCCGTCATGCCTCATTACCAAAATGTCACTTGAATCTTAGCCGAAGATTTGATTGTACTGAAATTAGTAATTGTGTATTTATAATTCATTTCGTGCTCGGCGGCTTCTCCATAAAATGTAAATTCTGAAAAGATAGCTTACCTTCTAATATAATAGTGTATAATGGTCCAAAAGTTGGAATGCTTTTAAAATACAATAACTTGAATAAAGTTGAATTTTTATTTTAAAATTCGAATAAAGAAATTCATATACAGTATTTCATGCTTAAGACTATCCTCTAAAAAATCATCAAAAAGAAGACACAGTGGAAGATACTAAGGCTAAGACTATTCATGTTTCAGTTTGCACAGAACAGACAAAAATCGTGATGGATTTGATTCGTATTCTGCAAAATTCCATCCATTGAATGTGTACCTCGAAAATAGAATCGCGTGGTTTGATTTCGCAGTGCAGCGCTACCCTAACAAAGTTCGGTATTCGGCAAGCTTACGACTTTTGCCAGAAAAATGCCGAAATTTGTCTATTTTTTATTACCAATTGACGTCAAACATTTGCGTCAGCCAACCTTCGATTCTTCACGAGACAAGGTACTCTATTCAATAGGTACTCACTTCTATATTTCGATTCGATAAAGGTTCTAATTATTATAGTCAATGTTGCATATCATCTTTCAGATGTTTTAAAGTAACAGCCCGTAAAATTCCCACTGCTGGGCTAAGGCCTCCTCTCCCATTAAGAAGAGGGCTAGGAACATATTCCACCACGCTGCTCTATAGCGGGTTGGTGTAATGCACATTTGGCAGAATTTTGACAAAACTAGACACATACAGGTTTCTTCATAATGTGTTCCTTAACCGCCGAGTATGAGATGAATTATAAACACTATTAAGCACATATATATAGTGGTGCTTGCCTGGATTTGAACCCGCAATCATCGGTTAAGATGAACGCGTTCTAACCACTGGGACATCTCAGTTCAGATGTTTTACGATGGCATTAATGTGGAGTTACGCGTGTGATCTTACAAAAGGCTCCGTTTATCTGTCTACTATCTGCTTATATTATTTTACTCGTTCTGCTATTGTACAGTCAAAGTAAGAAAACCTTCATCAGTTTTCAAATTAATTCCTTTATCAAGTCTTAAACTCTTAGTACCTTTTGAATCTAAACATCATATCATTGCAACGCAATATGTCATTCTCGATCGGTAAGTAGATTATCGCTCATACTGAGCACACGAAAATAGGTTTTAAGGTGACGAACCTTTTCTTACCCCGACTGTACAATAAACAAACTTAGTTACAATTTTGTGAGACGATAAATGTTAGTGGTCTAACAGTTTGTTTGGATCACTTATACATATGTATATGGGTATTCCATAAGAGCTGAGATGGTCCAGTGGTTAGAACCCGTGCATCTTAACCGATGATTTCGGGTTCAAACCCAGTCAAGCACCACTATATATATGAGTGCTTAATTTGTGTTTATAATTCATCTCGTGCATGAAAGAGAACATTTATGTGTCTAATTTCATCGAAATTCTGTCACATGGGCATTCCGCAAACACGCATTGGAACAGCGTGGTGAAATATATTCCAAACCATCTCCAAACTGGGAGAGGACGCCATAGTCCAGCAGTGGGAAATTTACAGGCTGTTAGTCAATTAACACGTGCTTAATTTGTGTTTATAATTCATGTCGTGCTCGGCGGTAAACGACGGCAGCATAATTAATTTAATTCCACACACCATCAATTCTCATTAGAGAAGTGGCAAAATCAAGAGTTAAAGGTGCTTTGAACACACAATAGTGCTCACGTTTGATATTGATAGATTTCGGAAAAATGGGAAAAGAAATATACATTTTATTACAAAGATTTTTTATTATGAAGAAATTCATTGTATTGTAAATCCTCTTGTGTGGATCTAACGAATCGTGAAGATCATTGCATTGCAAGCCATTACAATTTGTATCATTAAAATCAAATTTCATGGGTCGAAAAACTCTCTGTATGGTACGACTATATTTCAGCTTAAATATCTTTTGACTTCCAAATGGGTTCTAACAAATTGAATAAATATCATTTTGCATAAATGGATCGTTTGTCCTTTTCAACAACTGGTAATTATTGTTTAAAAATAGTCGTTATTTCAAGATTAAAAAATTATTTTTATTTATTGACAAAATAAAATAAATGACTCGGTTTTTTTCGATTGAAAATGGCGTTGCGAGACATTTTTTTTAATTTTTTGTTTTCAATAAGATATTTAGTGAAAGTTTTGATTTTGTTTGTATAGATATATTAAATATAAGTGGAATTTGAAGGGAAAAATAGATGATTAAATAAATATACATGCCATAAAGAAGATACCGGGCCACAATTTAAGCTGTTAAGCGCTTTAGAAAATTGAACCCTTCTCCTCTTTATTCGGCGTGACTTGATAGCGCAATCTTCGGTGTGTAAAATTTCCAGGTAATTGAAGCAAAATAAAGATTTAGAGCAATAGAAGCTGAAAGATCACGGTGTCAAAAGCGGTCGGTACAAATTAAATAGTGAAAACGGTAACAGTAAGGGCCGATAAATGTCCCACAGCTGGTAATGCTTCCTCTCCCTTTAAGGAAAAGGTTTGGAACATATTCCACCAAACTTTTCCAGTGCGGGTTGATGGAATATACATGTGGCAGAATTTTTGAACACACAATCGTCGGTTAAGATGTACGTTCTAACCACTGGATCATCCCAATTAAAAAACAAGGATTAATTCCAGGAAACATTCATTATGTTCAAACGCACGCATACAATGAAGTTGCATTGAAAAGTAATACCTAAAGCCGTCTTTAGATGAAGCCAACAACGATAATACCAGTTGCTGAGCCGTTATTGGTGAAATGACATGTACTGCGTTACAAGCGATATCATAGCAAAATAAAAAAATCAAATCAAAACAAACTTTATTCAAGTTGGCTTTTACAAGCACTTTTAAATCGTCATTTTACAATTAAGTGAAGCTACCACCGTTTCGGAAAGTAGATTCTACCGAGAAGAACCGGCAAGTAACTCAGTAGTTACTCTTTTTTAACATTTAAAACAGCCATGTTAGTTGAATACAATTTTATTTAAATTAATATATCCTGCTTGGAAGTCAACAGGTATTAACTCCACGCTTTTTTATTATCTATAAAATCTTGTATCGAATAATATGCTATTTCTACCAATGTATTTTTAACAAACGATTTGAATTTACTAAACGGCAAAGTTAAAAAGAGAGACTCTTTCAAACGATTCAATACGAATCAAAGCAAATATAATATTAATAGACATGATATGTATGTAAATAAAATAATGTGTCCTTTTAAATTTGAATTAATTGTTTTCCAAATACTACGAGATATACGCATTTAAATATATTCTCTATGGCATATTATTTACAATATTGAGTTTGAAATCTAATCCCGAGCCTACTTTAATAAATTATATTTCGATTTAATTTTTCCAATATTCCATTTTGAAGGCAAAACGAAATTAATTTTAAACAGAACTGTAGCGGTTTGTCAAAGCCTTTGTTATATGTTTACATGACCCATCCAAAGCGACAGGCAGGCAGGCTGCCTTTTAATGTGAATTATCTATAAAGGTTTGACATTTTACAATTGTTATATCTCATAGTATTGGTTCAGGATCGGGTGGTTGAAGAGAGGATTTAATTTCAGATTCGTGAAACGCAGGCATAGAGCTACAAAATTTTAGAGTCGGCAAAATCAATTTGGTTTCCCATCTAGTATGAGAACGAATATTAAAGCTTGTTTACGTTTAAAGATTCATTTATTCATCATGAAAATGTTCTTCTTTACAATGAAACATTTATTATTTTTAATTCTTATCGATTATCAAATATATTATAATAATAAAGGAAATTAAAGGAATTGACATATAAGTAAATTGATGAAAAAGGAGTTATTAAAAAAATATTGGATTTCTTTTTCTTACAAAACAAAATTATACGAACATTTTATTTCATCTTTTAGGTTTTTTTACTTCTTGAATTTATTAATACTATAACATTAAACTCAAACTCAAATAACTTTATTCAAAGCAGAAGCATTCGTTTCTTATTGATGGCCAATTTAAACACTTCCACCGGTTCGAAAAAGGAACACCCTGAGAAGAACCGGCGAAAGGAACACAGCGGGTCCTTTTTTTGGCAAATTAATTAGGTACAAACATACATATTGTATATGAATAGAAATAGCCTATTACTTAATATAACTCAAGTTATTACTTATCTATACTCCTTCGAATAGTAAAGTTTCTTTCAAAAATTACTTCGTGGTCTTGTAAGTTACAAATTAGTGAGTTAACAAGAGCTGAGATGGCCCAGTGGTGAGAAGAGCATCTTAACGGATGACTTCGGATTCAAACCCAGGCAAGCACAACTATATATATGTGCTTAATTTGTGTTTATAATTCATCTCGTGCTCGGCGGTGAAGGAAAACATCGTGAGGAAACCTGCATGTGACAAATTTCATCGAAATTCTGCCACATGTCCACATGTGGCAGAATTTCGATACACTAACCCACATTGGAACAGCGTGGTGGAATATGTCCCAAACCCTCTCCTTTAATGGAAGAGGAGGCCTTATCCCAGCAGTGGGAAATTTACAGGCTGTTACTTTTTTTGTTACTAGTAAGTTGAATTTTCAGTGTTTTGTTTTTTACATAATTGTGTATTTCGATAAAATATTAAATTTGTAAATTACTAAACAAATATATATTATTGTGCTGCATGTATTATATAACAACATATTTTTTAGTACAAAGATAAATAATTGTAACTTAAATCAGAGTCATCTTTGGAGTCTGAGTGTAAATTAAATACTCATCATCATAATAACCAAGTCACAAGTCATTATCATTTAATTCATTTATTAAAAAAACTTTGTATTAATAAATTGACTCGAGTAAACAAATACAATTAAATAATATATCAACTCATTGGGATTAGAATCGTATGAACTATTTCATGTACAGATTAAATACAGTGAATGATTGAATGAAATAGGTTGATTGGTTTAGCGTAGGGTTGCCAGGCAATCGGCTAATTCAAACTTAGACTTTTGGGTCCGGGCGGCTTATTTATAAAACAAATAACAGATATACTGTGTAGAAAATTATATTGACGCAAGAATTAACAATAACTAGTTCAAAACCCAGCTTCGTTCGGGTAAAATCATTAATACTAAACAAATATAAAGATACTACAGTGAAACTTGGTTAATTGGGACCTGGATAAGTGAAATACCTCCATAACTGGAACTCATGCTGTTGTCCCATCACTTTGACGTTGAATTAACTCTGTTAGTGGGAGGAAGCAAACCTCTGTAACTGGAATTAATTATTTTGTTTTATCATCACAGTTACCTCTATAAATGCGACAGCAATTGATTTTTATACAAATAAACCTCTGTAACTGAGATAATAACATTTTGTTTGTTCGCTAACTTATTCCTCATCTATATTTTCATAAGACATTATTTTATTTAATGATCGCACCTCTGTAACTGAGATATACATTAATTAATGCCTGGGTATCTGAGTCGAGATGGCTCAGTGGTTAGAACGCGTGCATCTTAACCGATGATTGCAGGTTCAAACCCAGGCAAGCACCGCTGATTCATGTGCTTAATTTGTCTTTATAATTCATCTCGTGCTCAGCGGTGAAGGAAAACATCGTGAGGAAACCTACATGTGATAAATCATAGAAATTCTGCCACATGTGTATTCCACCAACCCGCATTGGAACAGCGTGGTGGAATATGTTCCAAACCTTCTCCTCAAAGGGAGAGGAGGCCTTTAGCTAAGCAGTGGGAATTTACAGGCTGTTGTTGTTGGGTATCTGAGACACCGGTTAAGTGGAATACCTCTATAAGTTAAACAATATTGCAGTTCCCTTGAAGTCTCACTTAAGCAGGTTTCACTGTAATTATCGACGAAATTATGATTTGAAACAGCCATTCTGAACGCACCCGTAAACGTCAAAGATGGCCGCCCCTTGAAATGTCATGTGACAACTGTCATTGAATTTCATGGGTTTAATATCGAAATATCTCGATTAAACGAACTTTGCGAATATGTGTTATCGATTAAAAATCATTATTTTTTACGATCCATAATCGTGGATAAGTTTCGATCGGATTTATCGAAGACTTATACAAAATTATTAATATACATAACGTATTTTTAAATGTTAAAAAAGAGTAACTACTGAGTTTCTTGGTTCTCCGGTTCTTCTCGGTAGAATCGGACGAAGCCGAACCGAACCGGTGGAAGCTTCACTTAATTGTAAAATGACGATCCAAAAGTGCTTGAAAAAGCCTACTTGAATAAAGTTTATTTTGATTTGATTTGATTTGTAGTTATTAATACAAGTGTTTATACTTCAATTATTATTTATTATTGACGTATATATATAAACTAGTCTGTATTCAGGTTTGTTGCTTCACGGTTATATCTTCCGCACACCATCTGCCTTTTGTTTCATAATCTGAGGGCGCCATATTGGAATAGGCTTATGTGCTGAATTATTGAAATTTACACGAGCCACAGCGCCGATCGAATATGAATTTTAGTTCTCTACAACTCAGGGAAGGGCTGCATTGATCTGTCCGGGAACTTTCTACCTATCTATCAGATATTTTAGGTACAGGTGGGGTAAGAAAAGGTTAGTCACCTTAAGATCTATTTTCGTGTGTACAGTATGAGCAATAATCTGCTTTACCTATCGAGAATATATGAAACTGACAGACATATTTTGACGATTCTGTTAAAGATATCATATCTATAATTTAAATTTGGAATTACAGATTACACCATTAAAAAGATTTGATGTTGACATAAAACTAGACGTAGTCCAAAGATGTTACACTATTTTGAACCAAGTTATCATACTATGTATGTTTAATTTTATATGCAGTTGTCAGTTAAGTGCTTTAGTTTCAAAAGGTACTAAGAGTTTACGACTTGATAAAGGAATGAATTTGAAGGTTACGAAGGTTTTCTTACTCCGACTGTAAAAATATGAATTGCGAATTATGTAACGCATAATTTTCGTGAAAATCATGTTACAAATACTTCTCTATGTTAGTACATTTATATTATAATTATATATATTTAATAAACTTATATTTTTTAGTGTATCTGATTTCATAAAAGTTTAATCGATTTTAGAACGACAATCGTATGGCTTTAAAATATAATACAAGACGTTTTCCCGCACAAACGAATTATTAAAAAAACAAAAGAGCATCGCGCATTGAATGACAATTGGATTTAGTTAGTTTGGTTTTTAACTACAGGCAGTGGCGGGTTTACAAATCTGCCGCTAGTATGCTAGTAGGTTTTTAAATTTTGGCGCCCCTACTTTTTGTTTGCAACATTTATCGTCCTCATTACATCGGTTTTTTCCCGTTATTAGTATGATTATAAACTAGGTGATATTTCTGTCAGTTACTAGATTATTTTACTTACCCGTGACGTGACGAGTATACGTACGTAATGTGTATACATATAAGGCTCCTTAGGCTCCAGCCTACTTAGCCTTTTGGTAAATCCGCCACTGACTACAGGACAATAATCTATCTATACAAATAATAAAATTCGAGTGTCTGTTTGTAATATTAAAATAGCCTTTTTTTATATTAAGTATTATATTAAGTTAATAGCACGTTACATATACCAAAATACCACTTTTTACATTTTTTTCTGTCTGTCTGTCTGTATGTCTGTCTGTTTGTTCCGGCTAATCTCTGCAACGGCTGGATCTATTTTGACGGGACTTTCACAGGCAGATAGATAACTGATATAATAAGGAGTAACTTAGGCTACAATAATATTTTTTTTTGTTAAATTCAAACGCGTACATGGTCGCGGGCACACTTTTCATAAAAATAAAACAATTGGTAAATAAATATTCATTCTACGGATATATTCATAAATCATGATATAGAATAATTTAGTGAAATACACGGGATAAATATATTTATCATATATTATTTATTTTTATAATCTGCATTCTGAGGTAGAAATACATCATATTCAAAAAATGTCATATTTAAATTGATTCGTTGGCAGCCATTTTAATTAAGCGCAGGAAAACCTATTCTCTTAAACCACAAAGCAAAATAAAATTACGATCTAAAATCGATTACATTTCCGTTATTTTAATCGAATTCAACATTAAATGTTTGTTTCAAAAACATATTCACATTTTTTGAGTTTGTTCTATTTGTAAATACTTTTAATTTTGTTTAATCTGTATATTTTGTTTAAGAAAAAAATACATCTTGTATAGAAATCTATCTAATCTATATATCTATCTATCTATCTAATCTATCTATGAAAACGATGATACATTAATAATAGTAATGTCATTCATTTTAATGCGTGGATTCAATTAAGACTTACAACAACAACAACAACAACAACAGCCTGTAAATTTCCCACTGTTAAGGCCTCCTCTCCCTTTAAGGAGAAGGTTCGGAACACATTCCACCACGCTGTTCTAATGCGGGTTAGTGATATTATGTGTACATACACGTGTGGCAGAATTTCTATGAAATTAGACAAATGCAGGTCTCTTCACGTTGTTTTCCTTCACCGCCAAGCACGAGCAAATTAAGCACATGAATTAATGAAAAGTGGTGCCTGCATTGGTTTGAACCTGCGATCGTCGGTTAAGATACGCCCGTTCTAACCATTGGGCCATCTCGGATTAAATTAAAACTTATTTATATATTAATAGAAGCCACCCGTACGGCTTCGCACGGGTGTAATATATCAATAAAGAGATTGATTTAATATAAATATTATTTACTGAGGAATAATATAACTTTTGAATTTGATTTTTTTTAAACAACAGATACCTCGTTACAATTTTAGCACAAATGAAAAATTGATTCGAATTTTAAAAATAATACTGAAGAAAACATTAAATATGATGCAAGTATTTTAATCTGCTTTTAAACTATAATTTCCGAAGGGATTCGGTAAACTTTTATTATTATTATGAATGCCAGTTTGTAAGTTGCATGTTACTTGCATTTTGGATCTTTGCCGACCAAGTTTTGATAGTGTCGTCGTACGGTTAACTAATAAAACATCACGGTAAGTGCGGAGATGTCTAACTATTTAATAATTTCTGAATTTCTAAACTTTAGATGATTTATGTATACGATATAAAGTGATAAGATCCAAAGCCATGAGAAGACATGCTGTGCCGACCCCAAATAAAATTGGGATAAGGGCAGGAGGATGATGGACTGGAATCTAACCCAGGACCTCGGAGTGGCGTAGCAATGAATGACTGAATGAATGAATGAAAACCGGTGTACACACTTCTCGACCACGGAGGTCGTCTGTAAGCAAAGTCCAATAACCTTCTCTTGCATTCGTAAACGAATTTTTTGACGAACGAAATCTTTCTTTCTTTCTTCTTTAATTTTAAAATATATCAATAAAGAATCCTCTGAACTTCGTAAATTATGAAACGATTTGGATTTTTTTTTTGTTTTCTTTGAAAGTTTCCGATTTCATTTCAATTTAAAAATGGAATATTAACTTTTAGGTGAAAAGTACGGAATGAAGTTGCTAAATTTTCGGGGAAGTCCACAGACTCGAAAGGAACAGAGTGTTATTTAAAATTTTATGTTAATTTGACGTTAATAATATTAATATTGACGAAAAAGTATCAATTGATAGCTGACATAGCTAGGGAAAGGACCACGTGTTCAAGCTTGTTTGTTTTTTTTGTTTTTATGGAATAGGTTGGCGGACGAGCATATGGGCCACCTGATGGTAAGTGGTCACCATCACCCATAGACAATGACGCTGTAAGAAATATTAACTATTCCTTACATCGTCAATGTGCCACCAACCTTGGGAACTAAGATGTTATGTCCGTTGTGCCTGTAGCTACACTGGCTCACTCACCCTTCAAACCAGAACACAGAAATTCTGAGCTCACAAACCCAGACGGGCTTGCACAGAGCCACCAAGAGGCGAGTAATGTAATTATTCCATTTCGTTTTAAGCCCTTTATAAATTTATCACGAATCCGTTTTTCTGCCTTAGTCTCTTTGTATTATAGCAGGACATTTTATTGTTTAACTATATTTGACAAAAGGAGGACTTTTCTTTTCATTTAGGCATTATCTGTCAGTCAACCTTACGGTCAAACAGAAAACCATGAAGGCGGTAATTAGGAATTGACTTGAATTTAATTAAAACAATAAAAGAAAATACATACATACACATGTATCCACACATTAAATATATATTTATAAAGACCTCTGTGGTCGAGTAGTGTGTACACTGGTTGTCATGGGTCCTCTCTGAGTCGATGTAGAAAGATTATAAGTTTTCTATGTTGTCTTGGGTCTGGGTGTTTGGCTACTTAGATTGGGATCAGAGTAATGTATGTGATGTTGTCCAATATTTATATTATCATAACATAGTTGAATATTGAGTTATAAAACTTCAAAGGACTGTCCCACTTATTAACGAACGTTTGGTCACGTTACGTACAGATCATGTAAATATTTGGCACGGTCGAAATTAAACAAGCAGCCTTTAGTGTGTGAGTCTAATGCAGCTGGCATTGCAACGATTAATTTTTGCGTTTTAATTTAACAGCATTATATTTAAATATTAATCTTTTCCTAGGGAAAAATTAGGTAGATACACTACTTCAGTGCCAACGTTAATTTTGCAGAACTGCAGATTTTTTGTTAAAGGTAGTTGAGAAAATAGACCACTTGATGGTCAATGGTTACCACCAAAAATCAGACATAGTGTGCAACTGAACAAAACACGATATACATATAATTGATGGCTATACTTAAGTACCTTTATATACATATATAATAATAATATATGTATGTACGTACGTAGACGAATTAAATATGCACGGTGTCAGTTTCACGAATTTTACGCGTCAGGGATTCCATAATTTCATAATTTTAAGAGTTAGTTAAATACATATAATACCTCCCATATCCCCTTTAAAATCAACACATACTAACTTCGCGATGTTTTGTCATATATATAACGAAGTAACATGTCCGAGCACGTTTTTAAAAAACATGACGTCAGCATTGCTGACGCTAGTGTCAGAGTTTCGATCTTTAACCATCTTCAGTGGTATGAAATAAAACTCAGAAAATAATCCTCTCTGATTTATTCCAATATGAGACGGTCCGATCGCTCCGACGGTTCGACCAAGTCTGTCGATACCGACGGGCACTTGATCTTTTATAACAAAAATAGGTGGGCAGACTTATTCACTCATCATAACAGCTGTTTACAAACACTAAAATATTTTATACTAATATAATATTTCAAAATTCACTAAAAATTATTAATTTAACAATCAAACAGTTTTAAATTATTATTCTTATTAAAATAAACATTTCTGGACACGTGTTTTTCCTAAATTCGTGTTTTCGCGCCGACATATATGATCATGCATTGTGATTTGTAACCTTAAGTCTAACAAGAGTTTTTTCTTGTAAATGATGTACGTACTAATAGGTCAAGCATAATGATTTAAAATTTTAATTATTTGGAAAATTCGTTAAAAAAGTTTAATTTGCAATATGGATCAACATTTCCTGATAAGCGGGCAATACCTAACGTGTTTATGATACAAATTTTACTTACCAATACCGAAATTGGAAACTCCGAAGAACGCTATCTCGAAACTGAACAACTGTCGTTACAGCTAAGGACCTTGCACTGGATAATGGAATAAAATCATATAAAATTCCAAGTTAAGAAGATAAAATCAATGATATGTAACAATTTCCTTACAAAGTTTATGCACAAACAAACTTTAAATGGGATACTTTGTGTTCATTGCAGGATAAAAACATGACAATTACTTTAATGATTAACACTTAAATTATTATTGGCATGACATTCGTATAATACGCAATTTCAGAAGACACTAAGCTTAATGACGAAATTATTATAAGTCATTTATATAAGAACGCCACAAAGTTATCAGACTTTTTGGCAGAATATTAAAAAAATCATCTAAATAAGCAGTAAATCGTTACTAATATTATCAATGTGAAAGTAACTCTGTCTGACTTTCGATCTTTCGCGAGCAAACCGCTGAACCGAATTTGAAGAAAATTTGGTATGAAGCAAACTTTAACTCCAAGAAAGGACATAGGTTACATTTTGCCTGAGCCACGACAAGCAACAATCTAAAACGCGAGCAATACCACGCGCAACTACTATTTATAATATAAATGCTGGCCACTCATATAATTGTATGCTTTCATAGATTCCAAAACGGTTCATATAACACGTTTCGTCGCTATAAATGCTCGATACAAAATATTGAGCATTTCGGTAAATTTAACGATCCCCCGCAGACCGAACTGAGATGTGATACGTGACCAGTAATCGTAATACGATTTATCTATCAATGCTACAGTCCTTTGGGTAAGTTTTTCTCGTAATTGACGAACCTTTGGAACTCAGGGATTTAGTTCAAATAGAACGCTTGTTAAAAAACGATAGTTCCGTGAATTGATCATCGGAAACTAATTAAACTAATTTCTTTTTATGCTATGATGTATGTGGTTTACTTTGTGGAAAGTGAGAATGGACTTGCAAGAAATGTGAAGGTTCTTTTTGAAGGTTCCCAGGCGTTCCCAAGTCGTCGTTCGAGCCTCTGGCAAGAAGATTTCGGATGTGGATTTTGACTGCTCTTCGATCTATAGTAGTCAATAAGCTGAAATGTAAGATTAGTGACTACTGTAAATCTGTGTACGCCTTAAGAAGTAGAGATTAAATTGTAACATAAGAAATTAAATTGTAAAAAAGGCACGGGCAGTTATGATCCCGTGATGTAGAATTTATTTAAAAAAAAGGCTCTACTTTACTTGAATGAATTCAGGGTAAAATGATCAATGCCAGTTAAAAATTGCATATTATTTAAATCAACTATTGAATAGTCTTCCCAGTTAAATTCAGAAGAAACTTTCACGTACATTTTCAGGAAGTTTCAACCATCTATTGATAGAATATCTATTTGCAGATTGTATCGAATATATATCCTCAAAAGAAGTCATTAAACAAGCGCTTCCGAGTTTCTGAATATCAAAATCTAATATATAACGGATTTGAGGATGCCATTCTGTTTAGTTGTGATACGTCCCGAGATCCCTTTGTATAGCTGAGTTGCAAATCTGTAATCAGAATATAGAATTCAATTGGAATTGAAACAGGATTGCATAGCGCAATGGTTTTAAACGATTTATATGTAAATAAATAGAAAGATTCATTATGTAGACCTCTGATAAGTAAGCGTTTTTGATGTTTTTAGGGAACCAGCAAAATGGAAAGGACGGAATAGTTATGGGGTAGCTAGGTGGTGGAATGAGGATCGATTTTTTTCGATTTATTCTTCAGCAGTGGCCTAATTATGGGTAAAGTTTCCAGGTCTCTATTCATATCTGACTATGAAGAGTTGTAATGATTTTCTTAAAATAATATTTTGGTGATACAGAGGACGCCCGGTATTCCCAAAAATATTTTGCAGGGCTATCGGACTATCGAAATTGTCGGATTATAGGTTTTTTTTTTACAAAAATGTACCTTGTAATCCGATAAATTACATTTCCAATATAGAGTAGTGATAGCTATCACAGGTAGTCAAATTCAAACTATCAGAATCAAAACAAAAAACGTCGAGCACAATAGTGCTACCACTATTGTGCAGAGGTTGTAACCTGGGCGCCACCAAAAATAATAGACATGTCGGATTAACCAGTGGCCGTATTATTGGAACTCCTCTGTATTGGGTTTTATTGTTTCAATCTGATTCAAAGAGATGACAATATAACGAGCAACATGCTAATTACAATGCTTAGTAGCACTTGCCAGCTGCACTATTCGAATAACGTGAACTGTGTGATTTTTCTGTTTATTAGAAGATTTTTAGCTGTAAGAAAACTAAATGGGATGTTGTCGACAAAACATGCATAGAAAATTTTTATGCAAAGAAAAAACAACATATCAAAAGCAGTGAATAGCTCGTGCGAAGCACTTGCCCCGTCTGGAAGTCGTCGGGCGGTACAAGTTACAAGCAAACGGTATAAAGTTCTTCTAAATTAACTTTAAGGTAATAATTGTCGTTGAAAAATGAGCCGCTATGGCCCAGTGATTAGAAGGCTTGCACATGAACCGATGATTATATTCATGTGCTTAATTTGTGTTTATAATTCATCTCAAGGAAAACATCGTGAGGAAACCTGCATGTGTCTAATTTCATGGGCATTCTGCCACATGTGTATTCCACCAACCCGCAATGGAACAGCGAGGAGGAATATGTTCTAAACTTTCTTCTCAAAGGGAGAGGAGGCCTGAGCCAGCAGTGGCAAATTTATACGCTGTTGTTCTTGTTGTTGTTTATATTCTGCTACTTACACTGAGGAAGTAAAATACAATTAAGTCTTTATAAAAATGATTAACATTAAGTCCTTAAATGTGAATTACAAATGTGAATTAAATATAAATAGTTACTGCATAAATCTTGACCATGTGGAATGTTTATTAAAAAATTAATCGTCTTAAAAATCTGTTCCGTCATTGTTCATAAGGATTTCACGTGAACGTCGTTGGTGGCAAAACTTCGCTGTCAACTGATATGGGATTCTGTTAGAGCTCAATGTCAACGCATATAATCGTAATCATAAACATAAGGTTATGATTATGATTTTTATAAAAGTTTGCTATATATTCTATCGTTTTAAGAGAAGAATCTCGCAATCTTAACTTAAGCCTTCTGATCGTTTGCCACCTATATAACATTAAAAAAATCGGTAAGGGTTATTGAACTATTTATTAATTTATATGTATTTTCAATATACATACTTACACACATCTTATCATTTAAACGATCTATTCTAGAAGACCTTAGCAAAGAGGATTAAATATCAAAACGCAAAGGGGCACAATAAACACACAGCTATTGCAATCGTGCGGAACGGGGCACAATAAACACACATTTCTCGCCGTTTCGATAATATCTATCCCATTCCAGCTTACTCTGGGTCCGTTTAAATACGCTGAAAGTATAAATCGCTATATCCCATAACATTAAGCGCGCCTTTATGTAAGGACTTGTCGCTAGCTTACTACGTAGTGCCTCATTATAATACGTTCTCTAGAAGATTTGAAAACTTTGCTTTGGATGTACTTTTAAATTTTTGCGGCTTACATTCGCTTGTTCCGTTTTCCGCGTAAACTTCTTGTCTTGTGATAAATATTAAATTTTTCTAGCTGCAAGTGTTCATTATCATATTTATGAGAGGGAAATATAACAATTCTTTTTTAAATTAAATAATTGTATTTTATAGATCGATTTGCGATTTAGATGCTATTAAAAGATTACCTTTAAAGTCTTGCTGTTAAAGATAGTGATCTAAGCTTATCGAGTCCTTGATCTCGTAGCTGACTTCACACTTAAACTTTTTCCGGTCGTATCAGCCTGAGCCCGGTATCTCATACATCCGATTATTAGTATTTAAATTAATTAAAGTAAAGCAACAGCCTGTAAAATTCCCACACCTGGGCTACGGCCTCCTATCCCATAAAGGAGAGGGTTTGAAACATATTCCACCACGCTGTTCCGATGCGGGTTGGCGGAATGCACATGTAGCAGAATTTTGAAGACATTAGCCACATGCAGGTTTCTTCACGATGTTTTTCTTCACCGCCGAGCACGAGATGAATTATAAACACAAATTCAGCACATATATTTAAATATTGCTTGAATTTGAACCCAAAATCATCGGATAAGATGCACGAGTTCTAACCACTGGGCCATCTCAGCTTCAAAGTTAATTAAACAAAGTATTTATATTAAAAACCAATTTAACATCTAAATCTCGTTTTATTTGACTTCCTATAGTCGAATGAACTTATAAGCTCTGACTCTACGACAACACGATTATTACACAAAGTCAACTTTATATGGCCGAGCCGATGAAACTCAAATGGCCCAGTGGCTAGACCGCGTACATCTTAACCTATGATTGCGGGTTCAAACCTGGACAAGCACAACTGAATTTTCATGCGCTTAATTTAATGAAATTTGCTACAGAGACAGATTATTATGGCCTTGTAATGGCACAATCCCACATTTGCAAAACCGTTGGCCAAAACTAATATTAGATACACATTTTATGAGCCATGAATAAATATAGTATGTTCAAAATTTAAATATCAAAAATATTTTAATCAGATTCGTCCAATTTCACCGAAAATTGCCTCCGAGAGTCAAAACATCGATGCATATTAATTAAACTATGCAAATGATATAACAACAAAACAGGTCACTAAAATCCGACCATCATGTGCCTAAGCCCATAATGAAAATTCACACCTATTCCAACCAGCAATACTAATTAACAAACCAATTTAATTAATATAGGAAACCGCGGACAAGTGTCAAGTTTATATATTTCATGGTATTTAATTAAAATTCTATATCAGCGGAGTGGCCACAATGGAACAAATACTTTACGCTCTTGGTCTCTTTATTTATATGACCTAAATGCCATATTCTAAATCGCACTAGAAATCTATATAGCGATCCACCCCGGCTTCTCACGGGTGCAATACTGATACTAAATATAGGTACTGCAAAATTTGTTTATTTACGATTTTTAAGCGACTTCAAAAAAAGGAGTGTTCTCAATTCGACCGGTATATTACTTTATGTTTGTTCGCCAATTACTTCGCCATTAATGATTTTGATGATTTTTTTTTAGTTAGAAAGAAGATACTCCTGGAATGGTACCATGATGAGGATATCAAAGTCTGATGATGTGATCCTGGAGAAATTAAGGGGAACCCTCAAATTTTATAGACAAATGTACCGTGTTTTACATATTTTCTGAAGTTATATTGGCATTTGCTTCTGGCAATCATAATGTTATACTGCTGAGCTGATGATGGAAGGTGTAAGTCCTCAATTACTAGGCGTTAGGAAATAGTTCTTTCAACATTTATATATAGATTTATACTCCTCTTTGTAGCTTTTATGAAGAGAAGTACAGGTTTACTAAACATTTCTTTTGTTATGTTATTGTTTGGTATATCATGCTCCAGACGTAGTCCCGTATAAGTTTCACTGAAATAGGTTCAGCGCTTTTTGAAAAAAATCAACAAATATTAATATCATTGAAGAGTGAAAAACAAAATGTAGAAATATTTACATACGATCGGCCGATTTCAATAATACGTGTTTAAGTCAAATTATTTTATTACTTTTTAATGATTACTTTGAAGTCGGCGTTATTTTTTAGAAAAAATATTTTATGTATTAGACACTTCTAAAGCAATCAGTGTTTGTTAAATATATCGTCCACGTGTGCACGCGAGAGATAAGTGGACTGTACATTTTAGTTGATTAAGAAGTTACCTCAAGTTCTGGGCTCTTGGTTTTGAAGACAATTTCTTCTTCTTGGGAGCGCTCCCTTGGTCTTCACACACTCGAACACGCCAGGGGATGGGTGTTGTTCTAGGAGAAGGATAATAGTCCGTTACACTAACAATTAAATTATATATATAAATTAATATAGGGATAGAGAAAGCGAATTTGTTTTATAATATGTAGTGATAAGTAATTATGCTAATGATATTGTTTAGTATTGTTATGTTATTTTTGAAGCGTGAGTTCCCTAATCATACCATCTTAGTTCCAAACTTTGTAGCACATTAGAAAAGTAAGGAATGGCTGAAATTTCTTATGACATCGATGTTTTGACAGCGGTAGATCACGCAACAACAGGTAACCTGTTTGTTCGATCGCTAATCCATATTAAAGTAAAACACACACACACACACACACACACACACACATATATATATATATATATATATATATATATATATATATATATATCACACAACAACGCTAGCGCCTTCTTATAAATTACATGGAAACAAGAATCGACAGCTGGTTGGGGCTGTTCAAGCGTCATGTCGTTTGGCGGGAATGTTGAACGCCGCCATTTTATTGGAGTAGCACGTGCACTTGGCAAGTCAATAGATATTCTTTTTTCATTTGATATTATTGCCGAGTGGTTAAATATTTGTATACATGATTATCAATACAACAATTGGTTTAATATTCTTTATCCCTTGTTCCAGAAGGTAAGCACTACTTCATGTGATTTATTTGTGTTTATAATTTATCTCATGCTCATTTGTATAGGAATCGTGAGAAAATCCATACGTCCTTCTTAGGAACTCCTCCTTAGGAGAAGATTTTTGAGCAGAGGTATATTTAATTGAGTCACCACTCCAAATTGGCATAGACAAGGTCTTTCTCTTATAAGCAGCAACTAACAGTTAAGAAGTTACTAGGACACAGGATATGGATAACAGCGTGAGGTCGTTGGATATCTTTCCGAAATATCTAGTTGTCCTATCGGATTATGAGATTACTCTGTAAATAGTGTACTTGTTTTTGGGCACTATTATTTATTTATCTTAGATGTCTATCCATGCGATTAGATACTAGTTTTATTTTAATATTCAGATATGCGTAACGTTTTTATTTCCAGTATAAATACTCTCTACCAAATAAATCCAGTTTTTCCCATATGAACATACAACAGAAAAAACAAATGAAAATCTAAACTTTGTTTTAATATGATATTTTTCTTAAAAAAAAACAAGGAGAAATAAAAGATTTCTAAGAGGCAGAAATAACACGTTCTTTGTTTAAATAAATTGAAAAGTTAAAAAACATTGCTTCGCTCCACAGGATCTGATGTTTCAACGTTTGTTTCAATATTTTTACGATTTTTCCTTAACGTGCTTCGAACACTTTTGAACTTTGCTCTTTCGAGAATATTAAATACGGTCTTCAGCTACGACTTCGTAAATTAACTTTGTTCTTTAAAAATGTATTTTTTTACTAGCGAACAATTAAGTATTCACATAACTGGTAAGCTGAGCTGAGGTGGCCCAGTGGTTAGAACACGTGCATCTTAACCGATGATTTCGGGTTAAAACCCAGGCAAGTACCACTATATATATACGTTCTTAATTTGTGTTTATAATTCATCTCGTGCTCGGCGGTGAAGGAAAACATCGTGAGGAAACCTGCATGTGTCTTATTTCATCGAATTTCTGCCACATTTGCATTCCACCAACCAGCATTGGAACAGCGTGGTCGAATATGTTACAAACCCTCTCCGTAATGGATGAGGAGGCCTTATCTCAGCAGTGGGAAATGTACAGGCTGTTACTTTACTTTTACTTTTTTTTACTTTTATAACTGGTAAGGTCATTACTATACCTGTATGATTCTGTTCTGGTAAGAAGGGTGACTTAATGACTCAAAACAGGTAAACATCATCTGTTTTCTATCATCAACCGTATATTCTCTTAACTGAACATTTTAGATGTAAGTTCTTCCATACAATTCACATAGGATGTTCTATTGATTGCTGAAATTATGACTTAACGCGACAAAATGAAGAAGTCAGTTTTAGGGGTGAGGTTTCGCCCAATGTGTTATGTTGTTGTCTTTGTGTTATGTTTGTTCATGGACTTATAATTGATATGGGTTGTCTGGAAGAGATGGCTAAAAAGTCATAAGTCCGCCCGTTGTACAACACTTTAAATGTACTTCTTTTGTTTTGTTTTTTTTTTTTTTTAATTCTTTTTTTGTATTTTATTAATTTTATGTTACTTTCTTTCTTTGTTTTTTTTGTTTGTGGTGTGCAATAAAGAATAATTCATTCATTCATTCATATGATCGTTACATATCCATTCAATATAATTTTATAGTAAACTAAACAGATAAATGTAAACAAATCTTGAAGTGTTAACTTTTTAGGGGATGATAAATGTATTCGTTACGTAACGCGTTACGTTGCCTTTTTTTGGCGTCCTTTTCACTTATCCATTGTTGATTGCAATTTGAATATGTACATGATATTTGACAAATACTTATCCATCTTAATTATAACAAATGACAATCAAAATGCCCAAAAAATTATTAAATAGTGATTTCTTTTCATTATTATAGCAGCCTTACGCACATAGAGGCACGTATTCCCACAGCACTATCACGCACACTTGGTAATTTTCTAAAGCTTCCCTTTATTTCGTTCCGCACGCTCCATCTGCCTTTTGTTTTATTCTCTGAGATTATAAACATAAATCATGGTATCAAACGCAAGCACCATAGTTTTCCCTAACTATATTAATTACATTTACAATGATGTAGAAAGAATGTAAAATTTTATCAAAAGGATATAAACCAATGGGAGTGGAACTGGAAACCGTTTTCAATGTACGAGAATTTTAAGACTTGCTGGAATTGTCCAACATGACGAGAGCTCGTGTTAATTCCGCTAAAAGAGCAACAAATATGTTAGACGCGGCATAAATACTAATAAAAACCAATAAAATATGGAAAGGGGCTTATTCTTATCACATCCCACCCTTCTCAAGCCCTGTCACCTCTAATCCAATATCGTGACCGTGACATAGGATACTTGAACTCTGGTGTAATAGTATTATCCCTCAGATTACCTTTCACCGCGCGAAAATTCGCAAAAACGTTGGTAAACTTCGTATGTTCCAAATTTGAAATGAAATAATTTGTTATACGTGAATATAATTCATGAAATTTATCAATTAGTGTCAGGGTTCTGTACAAGAACTGTGGTTAGCGAACCTATATCAATATCTGATTTGTGGGTAGCAAAGTATTGTTGTCTTATGTTTGGAAAGAGCTGAGATGGCCCAGTGGTTAGAACCCTCGTGGTTCTTTACCGATGATTGCGAGTTCAAACCCAGGAAAGCACCACTTTATATGCATATGTGCATAATTTGTGTTTATAATTCATCTCGTGCTGCGGTGAAGGAAAACATCGTCACATTCCACCAACCCGCATTAGAACAGCGTGGTGGAATATGTTTCAAACCCTCTCCTTAACGAAAGAGCCTTATCCTAGCAGTGGGAAATTGACGGACTGTTACTTTACTTATTTTATGTTTGGAAAGGTAGATGAGCCAGTATAGGTACAGGCATAAAGTTCTTAACATCTTAATTCTCTAGGTTAGATTGGCGATATAAGGAGTGGTAAATATTTCTTTGCGTCATTGTCTACCATTGTGGTGGTCATCAGGTGTCCCATTTGATATTCAAAATATTATTTATTGAAGCAGGCTTATAAAATCGCTTTTGAATCTTCATGTTATACTGTAATACTGAGAAAAACCGGCAAGAATTCGGTTTTCCACCATTTTCAATACAAAGTATCTCAGTAAAGAACAATTATATTTTTATACATCCTGACTAGAAGTCAAGAATACTAAGTCCACGCTTTTTTATCTTTAGTAAAGTAAAAATATATAAAAGAGTAATTTATACCTTATTTATCTTTTGTTATATGAAAAATTTTTAATAGGCAAAGTTAAAAATAATTGTGGAATCTTATTATCCTATATTCCGAGAAAGGGTATATTACGTTTTCATACATACGAGTATGTAAACGATATTCTGTAAATGAGGCCAATTTGAATTGTCATTAATTATAAACAAAACAAACACACAGCATTACCATCTTAAATGGTGTTCTTTTAAACATGGAGCCATAAAAATCGAACAACTCCTGTTTCCAATACTAATTTTGTGGTCCGCTGAAGCACAGGAATCGTAACAAAGTAATATAAACAAACTTCACTTTATAAATTTCGAGTAGCGCAGTCAAAACTTAATATAACTTTGCCCATTCCAGCCTTGGGGAAGGAATTTAATTTTTTTTATTGGTTACGACTTCTATCTCGATTGAAATCCTCTTATTCGGTTTAACATAAATAATACGAATTTTTCATCTGTATTTTCTTTTCGCCTGGTTTTGAGCCCTCCTCAAACTGCTGTCAATGATTACTGAAACAACTGAAGTAATATTCATTTTTTATATCTGTGTGTCGATTTGCTGTTTTCTTTGCCTGGAAGTTTGAGCCCTCGGGTAGCGTTGTGTAGTTCGCTCCTACAGATGACCTACGCGTACTAGATCCCAGTTTTTTCGCTCTGTAATTCGTCATATAGTTACTGACGTGGAAAGGCCGCCATATTCGACGCCAACCAAACGAATGTCGTCATATATTCATTCATTTTTTCAGTCCATTTTTGTCGCAAGAAGTGCAATGTCGAAACGAGCAAATATATTCTTTCTAAGAATTAATAAGATACAGATCGCTGTTTTAGTTCATCTGTTCATCAGCTCTCAGACACTGGGTAGTCGGTAAGCAGCTGGGAGCTGACGATGGTTCGGCGCCCTTAACTGAGCGGACTCAGTTGCGAGGTATTACGCCCAACACATCTCTTGGGCTCCCAATTGACGTTTGCCCTAATGGAGTATTCAATGTGGTCGCACCTCGTCTCAGAACGTAGTAGGTGAACCAAATTTTCATTTTTTTTTTTTTTTTTTTCGAAATGAGTATTGCTGTTGGCCCTATTGGCCTCTACAGCGTCACCGGGTGGGAACCAACTTTCCAAATTTTCAAAGTTTACCTTAATTATATATGTATAGTTAGTAACGACGTTGCCTGCGCGATTCAGAAATACGAATTAATGAATAAGCGCCATCTATATGTTCTAGTTGACACATATACACTAAACAAGTGTTCTAATTCAGTATTATCATGGTAATCGAGTTGGCAGTAAGTCAGAAAAGGCGGTTTTGATAAAACAGCACTAAAGGTTTTGTTATGTTTTAAAATGAAGGAAAATAGTACGTATTATTTGAATTGTAAAGAACCAAAATTAGCATAGCATGTAAGTTTCAGTATAGATAATATTAAAATATATTAACCAAAATAATTTACGTAAATATTGTACTCTCAATATTTGAATAATATGTACATATATTTACCGTAAGTAATAATATATTCGTAAAATGGTCTTATTTACCTTGAATTAATATCTTTTTCTCAGTAATCGCTGTAGAAAAATGTTTTAATAAATATAATATACATAGTCTTTGCCCAAAGACATCAAGTTGAACTTAGTTAATCAGTCAAATTCTGATGACGAGATGATCAAGGTTTTGGAAAAAAGAGGAAATTATTTAATATTTCATAAAGATCCTTAAAAAAGCGGTGATGGAGAACATCGTAAAGAAACTTGCATGTGACAAATCTCAAAGAACTTCTGCCACATGTGTATTCCACCAACGTGCATTGGAACAGCGTGGTGGATATGTTCCAAACCATCTCCTCAAAGGGAGAGGAGGCCTTTAGCCCAGCAGTGGGAATTTACAGGCTGCTGTTGTTGAAGTCTTGAAAATCGATTGACCAATTTTACTAAACAGTAAAGAGCAAAATACTTCCGTTCTCTTTTTATTATTTTTTATTATTCAGTATGATCTGTGAAGATTGACTTGGATGAACGTATTACAAACAAGAGGAAAGTATTTCATATTTGATAAAGATACTTAAAAATAAATCTTTAAAATATTTTAAGCACAACAGATTAAATATAATAAATGAAAAAAAGTGTTGCCATATACCAAAATATTTTATCGTAGTCTATTATATTAAAAAGTTTAGACAGTTCTTTAAGGATAGAGTTGTGTGTAAATTAATTTGCGATATAGATATTCATCGCCGGTTATAAATTAAACTATTTATAATTTTATCTCAGAGGCTATTCATTGAAGCTATTACATGATTAAAATAACACATTATTACCGATTACATAATAGATAATATGGGTATTTGACGCGATAATAATACCCCGCAGGCATTTTGTGAATATGTAATTTTTTTTTTATCATAATCGGTATGGGGTAATAGATGTACGATATTGACGACCTCCGTAGTCGAGTAGTGTGTACACCGGTTTTCATAGGTACGCCACTCGGAGGTCCCGGGTTCGATTACCGGCCGAATCGATGTAGAAAAATTTCAATTTTCCATTTTCCATGTTGTCTTGGGTTTGGTTGTTTGTACCGTCGCTACTTCTGATTTTCCATAACACAAGTTTAGCTACTTACATTGAGATCAGAGTTATTTAATGTTGTTCAATATTTATTTATTTATTATGGTGTTAGAAAAATCGAATATTCTTTATATCACTAATGTGCCATAACCCTTCTTAACTCAAATCTTAAACTTCATTTGTTTTCTAATTAAGGCGTTCAACTAAATGGACCGCCTGATGTTAAGTGATCAACACCACAATAGTAGACAATGACGTCGTAGGAAATGTATATATACATTTTTTACAACGATGATGCGCCACCAACCTTTTGAGCTACGATGTTGTGCCTTTGTGCCTGCAGTTACACTGGCACACATCCTTCAAACCATAACAATACAATGTATTGATGTTTGTCAGTAAAACATCTGATGAGTGGGTAGGTATTAAGAGGGGCTGACACAAAGGGATAAATCATATCAAGTATATACTAGTTGTTGTTCGCTGCTTTGCTTGCGTTTTTGGGTGTCATGTGTTAGGCGGTTGGCGGTTTTTCCGAACCGATACGACATGAGAACCTTCAAGAAAAGACCGTACTCCGTCTTCAAAGGCCGGCAACGCACCTGCAAGCTCCCTGGTGCTGCAGATGTCCATGGGCGGTGGTAGTCACTTTCCATCCGCTTTTTTTTTATGGAATAGGTGGCAAACGAGCAGGAGGCTCACCTGATGGAAGCTTCCTGCTCATTTGCCACCTATAACATAAAACAGGCAAAAAAGTGGCCTATGTCCTTGGAGTTCAAGTTTGCTTCATACCAAATTAGTAGATAACGATGATTGGTTAGTGAAAGAGCGACAGACAGACAGTTTCACATTTATAATATTAGTATATTATTATACAGTTGTTTTTTTTCATACTTGATATATGAATTTAATTATATGTAGTTAATTTCAACAGAATCTTGATTTCAAACACGTACCAGATTAACATTTAATTCAATACTGTATATTAACGTTTCAATAGCGTTGGAAAAATTCTTCTAGTAATTGTTTTGCAACCAGTACCGTAATTAGTTTAACAGAAGTTAAGTTGAAACGATATGTTCGAGTTTTCTTGCTGTTAAATAAACTTACTTAAGTAAAAAGTAAAAAAAGTAACAGCCTGTGAATTTCCTACTGCTGGGATAACGCCTCCTCTTCCATTAAGGAGATGGTTTGGAACATATTCCATCACGCTGTTCCAATGGAATGCACATGTGGCAGAATTTTGATGAAGTTAGACACATGTAGGTTTTTTAACGATGTTTTCCTTTACCGCCGAGCACGAGATGAATTATAAACACAAATTAGGCACATATATATATATATATATATATATATATATATATATATATATATATATAGTGGAGCTTGCCTGGGTTTGAACCACAATCTTCGGTTAACTGAGCCATCTCAGCATAACATAAGAGTGTCATATCTCCTCTACTTATAAAATAATATGTCCTGACTGACTGTATCATCATCGCCGAGAGTAGACTATTAATGTTAGGGCCTTAAATTTAATTGAGTAGGATCATGTTATTGAGTAAACATCCATTTAGGAAGTAGTTTTGGAAATTCTACCCCGAAGGTGGTAAAACAGGGGTGGCACTTTGGGATACTGATTAAAATCAGATACGTAATTAAGCCTTTCTGGATATTCTACCCTTAAAGGGGTGAAATAAGTAATTAAAGTTTGAATGTAAGTCCGTTATTTTTTAAGTTAGAATTTTTGGGATATCGTTTAAAAATAGTAGATACGTATTTATAAGTTTCTTCATAGTCTACCCCAAAGGGGGTGAAATAATTGTCATTATTGAAATTAGAAACATGAAACTTTGTTTTTGGGATACTGATTAAGAGGTCTTCAATAAACATAATATTTTAAGTATATCTATAAATATTTACAATTTCCATTGGAGCAAAGCCGCGGGAAGTTGACAGTAATAAATGAATGGACAGCAAAATTCATTGATAATGTAACTCAACAAAATAAAGCTTGTTACAATATAAAAGTAACTTTAACTTATTATTACTTATTAAAGTTGGACAGTAAAGTAATAATCTGTAATTATCTCACAATAACTAAGACTCTTTCCTTTAGGGAGAAGGTTTGGAGTTCATCCTACCATTCTTCTCGAATACGGATTGATGGGTACTCATTTATTTTAAATGTTGCATAAGAGTAATAGTAATAAATATTTTTGAAGGAAGTAATGTTTACGATTTATTGTATATAATCTTTTATTAATTTACTAAGAATAAAATGTAGAAGAATAATGTAATAAAGTAGTAGTATTTATTATGGAGATAGGTCCTTTTAGTTTTATTGAAAAATTGTTTAATTTAGCAATTCATCTCAAGTTAAAAAGTTTAACTTTACTTTGTCTATACAATTATTTACAATGTTACTTTCGCAAAGATCTATAATATAATAACTTTTTATCGTCTTGATCTAAGGTTTGAACCCAGAATCTTGAAATTTAGCCACTAGACCAAAGGGTAGTTGGACAGTAAACACCGGAAATTCAAACATTCTCATATAATACGGTCACTGTTTAATGAACAAATTTTAAATTCATATTCGTAGTTTAAGCCTTGCATTTTCAATGCGATCGAAAGAGTTTTTCGAGTAGAAATATAACTACATCATCAATGATATGCGTTTATGAGCTTTATTATTAGGATATTAAGATTTATTTTGTATCATAATTGAATGTCGGTGAAGTCCATTAATTCAATATCTAAAGGAACAAGGTATCTGAGGACGGATATTAATAATTCAAAAAGTGGAAGGCGCTTGAATTAAACAGCCTCGCGTACGAATAAAGGTTGGCGTATTTTTGGCTAACAAACTTCGGAATGATTTAATACTTCATAAATACAATAAGCTTATTATATCAAGTATTTGTTTTATTGTTTGTTTGATATTTTATAAAGTGGACATCCTTAAAGCGTGCCGGTTTATCTTTTAATATTTCAGTATCGACGGCGCTTTTAAATATATTTGTATAAGTTTTTATGAAGTATTTTAGGATTTTTGTATTTAAAAGTAGTCTTCATTTAAAATTGTATTCGTTTACTATTTTTCTTGAATTTATTGTTTTAAAGAAGCCGAGTTGGCCCAGTGGTTATAGCGCGTTCATTTTAACCAAAGATGTTGCTTTATACGTGCATTGCACATGCCCAAATAAACAAATATACAATAAATAAATATTGGACAACATCACATACATTATTCTGATTCCAATGTAAGTAGTTAAAGCACTTGTGTTATGGAAGATCAGAAGTAACGACGGTACCACAAACAACCAGATCTAAGACAACATAGAAAAATAATGAATTTTCTACATCGACTCGGCTGGGAATCGAACCCAGGACCTCGGAGTGGCGTACTCATGAAATCCGGTGTACACACTACTCGACCACGGAGGTCGTCAAATAAGATGACCGAATATCTAGAACACGCTTTGCTTATCTAAGTGACATGTGATCAGAAGGATATCAATATTCAAATAGCGCACGTATAACGAAATCACTGCAACGGCTCATCAAGTAATCTAATATTTGTAATTAGTTTCTTAATTAGTGTTATTAAAGATGTATATGTCACCACAAGATTACATAATTCGTTAAATTACAATCTGTCTAGTGAGATTGTAATCTAAAGAATTTTGTCTAGTCAGATTGTAATCTGACGAAATATTGTGAACCGTGAAATATGATTGCAATTTAACGTACTATTTTTCGCTATGTTGTAATCTATCGTTTCTATCGATGGGAATCGGTCAAATTATGAACTAATTTTACGGTGACATATAGATTAGTTCACTACTGGCCAAATGCACCGCTTGCTCTCAATATTATCAATATGAAATCGTTAATGAATACTCAATCATTATATTATCATTAAGTACTTAACATGAAATGCAACGTTTAATGTGTGTGTTAATGTATTCGTAACAATATACTTCTATGTGTGCGTGTGTGTATGTGTCTGTATTGAATCAAGAGTTTAAAAGTGCATTATTCCATTTCTTAATATTACAAGTATCACTTTGAAGCGACACGAAACTATGTAAGGGCTTAGAACTGCCAAGTCTGAGCACTAAGCACTAGAATTATCTAGAAGGTAGCACAATACGCTTGAGCAGTCTTTTTGAACACAAATGTATCGAGCACTTAGCTATACTGGATGTGTCATGAGATGTTATCTATTAGTAAGTCAATTCAAATTAATTTAATTAGGCTTAATGTTAATAGGGCTGTGCTGGCCTCCGTATATTTGAGATAAAGTGTAGTGGAACTGCTGGAGCTGTTAGCTGCGGATTAACCAGTAAAACCTCCTTCGTCCCTTCAGAAGTTTTCAAGGGATTGTTGGCCATTTTACCGGGATTTGTGGTAGGACTTTGTGCTAGTCCATCTGGGTAGGTACTACCCACTCATCAGTTATTCTACCGCCAAATAACAGTATTCAGTATTGTTGTGTTCCGGTTTGAGCGAGTGAGCCAGTGTAACTACAGGCACAAGGGACATAACATCTTAGTTCCCTAGGTTGGTAGCACATTAACGATGTAAGGAATAGTTAATATTTCTTACAGCGTCATTGTCTATGAGTGATGGTGACCACATACAATCAGGTGGCCTATATGCTCGTCCGCCAACCTATAATATAAAAAAAAAGATTTTTTACATGTAGCTTTCCAGGCTACCAAGGTACCTGTAGTACAGATAACCTCTTTACTTTCGCAAGTAATAACGACGCTGAGAAGATACGCATAAAGTCGACGTATCCCGGTCTTTGTATTTCGTTGGTTCAGTGGCGAGTCAGCAGAGGCGCTGCACTTAAGCCCCGCTCTGGGGCCAAAAAGGCCACCTCTTTACAACACCAACTTGATTAACGCAATTTTTGGGGTACTAATGTCAGAAGTACTTGTAATGTCATGTACATGTAATTTTTGCTTCTCATGTACCTATAATAAGTAAAAGTTAATTATAGGTGAAACTGTGTCAAAACTTCAGTAGAAATTATAAGATCTCATCGCTTTTCAAAAATAATCCTACTAGTTTTATAAATGCATGTTTATTACTCTTTCACGAGAAAACGAGTGAACGGATTTTGATGTAGTTGTACCATGATATAGGTTATACATTAAAATAAAACATAGGCTGTGAAAAGATAATTTATTTAAAAGATATTTTTTGTTTGAAAGCTAGTACTTCCCGTGTGCTCCCATTTTAATTTAATTCAGTTCTGATGATGGTATCCATATGAAAACGATATAAGAGTTAAATTTGCATTATGTATGTCCGCAATAAATAGGTGAATAACAATAAAATTGCGCAAACCAATTTTGATGATTGAACCAATTTTCTTATACCTAATAGAGAATATTCTTCAAGGGTAGTTTGGCGAAAGTTTGGCAAGGTCCTGAGCATAGAATCCATGACAAAGTAACGGAACGGAAGAGAACGGAACAATTCTGAGAAGCACGTTAGCGATACTCGGCGGAATCTTTTATTTATATGTTATTTGAATATTTGAGTCACCTTCCGTAACGTGGTTATGTTCCTGTAATTGTCCTAGTCGAATAACATAATCAACTAGTGATCCGCTCCGGCTCCGCACGGGTGCAATACTAATACTACAGAATTTGTTTATTTACGACATCACATTGACAAACAAACAAACCCCTAAAATTATCAATGTTTCTTTTAAAAAAGTAAATAAACAATAAATCTTATTATATATATCTTTTAATAAACCATAATATGTAGGGGTTCTCATGAAAAGCATGGAGCGGTAGTTACTATGATATATAAACCTTTATTTATTTAATGATGTCGTTTCCATGAATCTACATCTGCGGTACTGCAGTTCCACATGCGTCTTCAGTTGCACAACAGAGAAGTTTATCTATGGTAAATAGTACCTTGCGAAAACGTTCTCAAGCGACACTCCATCTTTGTTATTAGTTAAATTTATTCAGAGATTAGCTTAATCACATACGTTACTTTCATTTTGGGACACATTTTACACTGTAAGTTACAAAAATGAATTGAGACGATTTGGTCAAAAGAATCGTGAAAAAGTTTATGTATGAGCACAATATGCAGCTGCAATAAAGTTTTTTATGATGTCAGTGGCAAAACGAGCAGGAGGCTCGCCTAATGGGAGGTGATTACCGCCGTCTTTGGACATTGCAACACCGGGACAGAGGTGTGGCTATTGCAGGTACGTTGCCGGCCTTTAAGGAATAAAATGTTTTTGTTACTTCTACAATATCGTTTGGAATATCTAGAGTATTTGGATGAGGTATAATTTATTACAAAACAATGCCCCCGCACTACGGAAAAGTCTTTGATTTGATGTCACTATGAGCAGTTCTGATATTATCGTAGCTCTTCAACGTCGTTCGTTAAATTCTATTAAATAGTTTAGTTTTCTGATAAAAATACCTGTAATTGCGGTATATGTAACATTATAGAAGACACACTATGCAATTATGTAGTGTGCTCGGAATTAAGCTGATAGAATATACATCAACAACAACAACAACAGTTAATTTAACACTCTGGGCTAAGGCCTCCTCTGTCTTTGAGGAGAAGGTTTGAAACATATTCTACGACGCTGTTCCAATGCGGGTTGTGGTATACACATGTGGTAGAATGTAGTGTCTTAATAACACAAATTAAGCACATGAATATTCAGTGGTGCTTACCTAGATTTGAACCCGCAATCATCGGTTAAGATGCGCGTGTTCTATCATCTCGCTTTTTATTTAGGATAGAATATATTTACGCTTAATTAATTGTTGCGGGAAGGTGGGAGCATGTAAGGAAGTTTACTACATCAGAACCAGGACAAGTTAGGTACCAATTAGTGTACGATCTTCTTATGAATGGATGTAATAAAGTAATATATTAAGATTAATGGTCTATGAGCACTATGAGGATGGCATTTTCTTTGAAGAAAAAACCGTCCTTGAAAATATTCAAATTTTAAGGTATATGTACAATATTGAAAAAAAAAATTCAATGACTTGTAATTTTTAGGCTTTATTGTTGTATTTTTCGGATATAAAGCAATGTAAATCACTATATCACATACTATCTGTACACACACTTTATGCGGTTTCACAGATTTGCGAAGATCCCACTGGTTAGTATCACCAATTCATTACAGAATTTACCATGAAATTAGTGAAAACGTTTATCGCTCAACATCAAATTCATGACATCTGATATTCGGACGATAGATGTGTTTCGATATATCGATAACATGCCTACTAACAGATGGTCCAATATTGGACTCCAATACAATTTACCAACATTTAGACAACATTCGTTACATTTTTTTATCAATAAGATTACTAATACGTTTTTTTAAAATGTAATTATATTAAAAGAGCTATATCAACATTGTCTATTTTCTAACCCCCTGTTTGCAGATGCCCACGAGCGATGGTTATCACATTCCATCACATAAGCCTCCTACTAATTTGCCAACTATAACATAAAATAATCATAGATGGTTTGGGTAGATGGTACCCAAAAGTGACCAATGAAATCAGTTATCTCCAATGGTAATTATGGCATTGTTTTGTCTTTTTAATGACAATTAAATTTACTGATATACCTCGTTAAAAAGCCTCCTGTCTTGTTAAAGACAAGGATTCAAAGTAATTGTTATGCTTCAGTGATCCACTAAATTAGTTTTGGGGATAGAAGATAATTAATTTGTATGGTTCGATGTTTAAAAGCAATTAAAACTCGGATTTTAGATAGAGCCTAAATTAAATGTTCGATTATTTTATTGATGATGTCTATTTAAAATTACTCATAACACTGATTGTATAATACGCTTTGTATCTCACTCATGAAGTTTTGACAACCGATTTAAGATGGTCCGCCATTTTATAAGTTACAGTATCACACATGAGCTGAGATGGCCCAGTGGTTAGAACGCGTGCATCTTACCCGATGATTTCGGGTTTAAACCTAGGCAAGCACCAATATATTCATCTTGTGGTCGGCGGTGAAGGAAAAACATCGTGAAGAAACCTGCATGTTTCTAATTTTAATGTCAAAATTGTGCCACATGTGCATTCCACCAACTCGCATTGGAATAGCGAGATGGTATTTGTTCTAAACCCTCTCCTTAATGGGAGAGGAGGCTTTAGCCCAGCAGTGGGAAATTTGCAGGCTGGTGTGTGACTCACAGTATCAGATTCCGACATGTCAAGGTGAGTTTCGAAAAGGTTCAGATGAGATATCTGGGCTTGATCTCGGATGGAATATGGAGTTTCGGACATGGGACTAAATACTAAGTGAAAGTAATAGGGCTGTAATCACCTTGGTACCTTTATATTTGTGTAGTCTGTAGGGAATGCGATTGAGAAGTTATTGATGCTTATCAATACCTTCTCAATCGCATTCCCTGTATGCTTATACACAATAACTCTTTAACGGCTCAACCGATTTTAAACCCAGGTCTGGAACAAGACATTCAAATAAATAATAAAAAAGACATAGAAAGTTTCAACAATATATCGATCGTCAACTAAATAAATAATCAACAAGTTGTGTATGTGGCCTTAAACTGACCACTTACGCCTACGTGTATAAAGTTACACTACACTAGAAGACAATTCTTCAGCTAAACTACTTCAAAATGACCGGTCTCTACTAACATATTTACATACATTTGTGGTATAAAATAAATAAGATATTATTGTAGATCGAAAACTGAGTGACGTCACGGCATCCATCTTGGTTTGACATAGTGGTAACAAGTGTTTTATTTAGTGGTTTATGACAGTTGGATAATCCGTCCTTTGATATTTATTTTAAAATAGCGACCCGCCCCGGCATCGCACGGGTGCAATGCTGGTACTAAATATACTATAGAATTTGTTTATTTACGACATCACATTAAAAACTTCTAAAAATTATCAGAGTTTTATTACTATGTTGTCTATGTATTATATACAAAAACCTCTAATACAAAAAACTCTTGAATCATTCTATTTATTAAAAAAATCGCATTAAAATCTGTTGAATATTTTTAAAGATCTGAGCATACATAGCCACAGACAGCGGTAAGCGACTTTGTTTTATATTATGTATTTATGTTTTATTTAATAGTCGACTTTAGTTTATTAAATACATGATTGTTTTCGACCACTAGGATTTTATTATTAAATTGTAAAATACTAGAGTTCAAAGGAACATAACAACAAAAATGGTTCGTCAGTAATTTACAAAACTGGTTCGAACTAGATTAATTCAGTACAGATCCGGTTCGAACCAGTTTAAATAGACATAAATTTGATGTAAACATAAAAATTTAAAGCATAAATACTAAGTCATAATTATAACGAACAACAAAGAATATACTAGTGAAAATTTCATACGAATAAAACCGAGTTGGATGCTTTTATGAGAACTCACTTCGTTAACTTCGTTACTGTATTCAGTGCGCTCTTAGTTATTTTAATTTTTACACTTCGCGTCCGTTTTTTTTTACCAAAATGTGCTCCGTAGATGAGCTGGGATGCTCGCTCGCTGAGAGCCCGTGGTCGAATAGGTGTGCTGTGATTTTGTAGTCTGTGCTTCTAATTGTAAGGCGGTGATGTTCCAATACTTTCGACATTTCTATTTCGTGTTCTGTCAAATGAATGTTTCAAACTTTCCTTACTTTATGTCAGACAAAGCCTCTTTTTATGGTATAGGTTAACAGACGGTGAAATTGGTGGTGGTGGTGACATTGGCGCCATCAGAAATATTAACCATTCCTTACATTTGGAACTACGATGTTATGTCTCTTGTGGCTGTAGTTACACTGGCTAACACATCCACACAATAACGCTTACAAATTTGGCGGTAGAATATCGGTTTCAATAATATTTTTGATCTTGTATATTCGTTTTTTATTAAATTTATTTAAATAATTAGTGAAAAATAAAAAACGTCTGTTTATCTTCGACAAAATCGAAGTCAAAATATACATTTCATTATATCGAGATAAAATAGATATGAATATTGAAGGAGGTTCATAAAAGCACTCTTGAATCGTCATGTTACAGTATTAAATTAAATATAAATATGAATATATTATATGATTCATGTCAGAGCCCGTTTTTTTCTTTAAGACATGACGTCAGCATTGCTGACACCACGAATGCCGGGTCGATCTCTTTCCATCCTCGGAGGTATGAAATTAAACTCAAGAAATATTCTTCTCTGATTTATTCCAATCTGCAGAGGTCCGAACGCTCCGACGGCTCGAACAAGTCTGTCGATAACGACGGGCGCTCGGCCTTTTATAACAAAAATGCGTGGGTAAACTAATTGCTCAATATAACAACTTTTTACAAACACCAAAACATTGCAGAATTCATTAAAAATTATGAATTTAATTATCAAACAGTATATCATTATTGAAATAATCATTTCTGGACAGTTGTTTTTCTTAAATTCGTGATTTCACGCCGACATGTATAATTGTATAATTTGTCTGAAATATGTCAGTTGTTGGAGATATCGAAGTAATCACGCAGGAAACCTAACTGTTTCAATAGTATTATGTATCACGTTGGAAATGCTTAATGTACTGCCTTGTTCAATATGAAGTCAATATGGATGAATAGTACAATCATTATTCAAATCCAATATCAAATGTTTTTCAAATAATACAAAATTAAAGCTCGATTTTTTTTTATTTTAATAAAATGTTATCTACTTTCTTTATTGGCGATTCATTTCGGAATCTACTTTCAGAACCGGCGGAGGCTTTACATTTAATTTTAATCAAACAAAACCGTGCTTATAATTCATTTCGTGCTCGGCGGTTAAGGAAAACATCGTGAGGAAACCTGCATGTGTCTAATTTCATTGAAACTCTGACACATGTGCATTCCACCAACTCGCATTATAACAGCGTGGTGGAATGTGTTCCAAGCCCTCTCCTTAATGGAAGAGCAGTCCATTAGCCCAGCAGTGGGAAATTTACAGACTGTTACTTCACTTTAAACAACACCGTAGCAAGATGATTCATAAGTGTTTCTATAAGCCTATTTGAATAAAGAATATGTTGGTTTTTTTATAGTTAATAGTAAACAACCATCACGGTTTCAGGAATTGAAAGAATCACATCGAACAGAAATCAAAAGGTAATAAAGAGTAATATAAATAAAAACATAGTTTATTTATATCGTATTTATAATATTTATAGCAACGAAATATATTTTATGCAATTCACGCCCTCAAGGGAGTAGAGAGTAGAGGCGGATTGGGGGCTTAACGGTGTAAGAGAGAGTCATGCCGTTTATCGTCACGATTAACGAATCGGTCATACCCCCAATGGGAGCCAATAAATATTTAACATCAAAAATTCTCCTTGAATTCGTATGAGGCAAGGGGTAAATAAATATAAATAATTAAACTTATAAAAGTACAAAAACAGTCTTATTAACTGCGTTTATATTATATTTGTTGAATTTTATCTTTTTGATTCGCGAAGCTGTTTGGAAAAAGTATTAAAAGTTCGCTTTGTTTCACTTTATTAACTGTTCACAAAGAAATCCTTAGACTGTCACGGCTGAGCGGAGCTCCTATCTTTTAATTATCCGTGTTAAATAAACAGCTGATTCGTTATTGTTCTTTGTATAAATGTGAAAGTGAAGTTTGTCTGTCGCTCTTTCACTATCAAATCAATCAACCGAATTTAATTAAATGTTGTATGAAGCTGAAGAGAGTCGTAACTTAACCACCAATTAAAAACTCCGGTAGACTTTAAGAATTATTTATTGTGACAAGTCAACAATGTTTACATTAGAGCGTACAGTAAAAATAATTGAAATAATTAATTAATTAAAAATAAACAACAACAACAGCGCTTATATAGGCATTCCCCCGCTCGCGATGACCACCACGCGTGCTTGCCACTTTTGGGACTTGCGGCCATCTGTCTGGGGGTGTGGTTAAGCGTGTGACGTTGCTGTGAGGACAATAGACGCGCATGCGACCATATTGCCGAAAGGGTGTATCCATACGTGTGACGACATACATCAGACCACTGCAACATCGCCTGATTAATGACGTAGTTGATCAGGTGATGTTTGTGCTGCGTTTAAACGCATTGTGCACTCGCCACAAAGCAAATTTGAACGCAAAGAAAGCACATAGGCTACTTTATTGCCTGACGCATGAGAACCAACACCCTATAACGCGAGCGAAGTCGCGGGTGACTACTAGTTTTACATATTGTGTAAACGGACCCATCGGAGCCATTGACGTCGGGAGGCTATAAAAAAATGAGTATGTGTACAAGTCTGTGTGATTGTGTATTCATTGTACTCAGTACGTACTTTTCTGTGAAACTGTATAACAGGTGATATGGCTGGGAATAATATTACTTGTCAGATGACGTCAGATAAGGAAGTATGGAAGAAGTCATGCTGCGCCAAATAAATTGGGATAAGGACAGGAGCATGATGAGTACTTTTCTGGAAATCGTCACTCCCCCGCAAAATATATTTTTAAGATATCTGATGCGTCTCGTTTGGCTAAGACTTATGCAATATTGATGAGGTGTCCTCATTCTGCAACACTCATTACTTGGTGGTAGGGCTTTGTGCACACCCGTCTGGGGAGATACCACCCATTCATCAGTTATTCTACCGCCAAATAACAGTACTCAGTATTGTTGTGTTCCGGTTTGAAGGAGTGAGTGAGCCAGTGTAACTACAGGCACAAGGGACATAACATCTTAGTTCCCAAGGTTGGTGGCGCATTGACGATGTAAGGAATAGTTAACATTTCTTGCAGCGTCATTGTCTATGGGTGATGGTGACCACTTACAATCAAGTGGCCCATATGCTCGTCCGCCAACCTATACCATAAAAATAATCCACGTTGTTTGGCATGCCTTGTACCTTGGATTTAGACGTGGGTTCCAGTTCATATATTGTATTTCCTTCATATGCATAAGTACAAATTCGAAAATGTATATTTCGGTATATTTACATGTTATTCAGATTACAATAAAAACGATTTTGTAGCAGACCTGATCGTACCCAATTTAGCCGTATAAATTGAATTTGGTGTAGGTATTTGTGATGGGCATAAAAACTTTACTTTGCCGTTGAGGATATCTGTTGCCTGAAATGGGAAAATATTATTTTCCATCACGTAGTAACCGCATAATCGATTATCGTAAAACAAGCCTAGACATTCTCCTCTCTTCTTAACCACGCTTATTCTAAGCAGGGTTTGTGTACTCGGCGTCCAGGGCTCCGGGGAGTCACCCCCCCCCCCTTCTTTTCATCACGTGGGGGAAGAGCGTAGAGATTTTCCAGCGATAAAAAAGGGTTTCAGATGTTTAGATGATATTCTTAATTATTTACCATGACAATTAGTAAACTACTTCAGTCGATCTTGCCCGAGCTTGAATCTACAATCTTCGGCGCGTATTACTTGGCCTAACCACTGGACTTTCGTTTGGTCCACTAATTTTCGATATAAAATTGGATACCTATATATATCCAAGCTGCTTAACTTGTGGCCACTATCTCAATGCGTATTTTTTCCAAATTTATGTATCATATACCTAATACAAGCGACCCGCCCTGGATTCGCACAGGTGCACTACTAATAATAAATATACTACAGAATTTGTTTATTTACGACATCGCATTAGAAACTTTAAATTATCAGTGTTTCTTTAATATATTCTTCATGAATTATATACAAAAACCTTCCTCTCGAATCACTCTATCCTTTAAAAAAACCGCATCAAAATAGGTTGCATGGTTTTAAAGACTTAAGCATACATAGGGATATAGGGAGAGAGAAAGCGACTTTGTTATATATACCTACATAAGAGGAATAATAACTGAAATATAAATTAAATCCGACGTTTCCCGATTAAAACTACATTCAAATTCTTTCATATCCATTGAATCAAAAATAACAATAATCAAGCATATTAAAAATGAACATAAGCCCTTTTCAAATTAGCAACATTTTTGCACACAAATAAGGCAAATACTGTCGATCGCCAAATATCGACACAAATATGCAACAGTGGAGTAGCGCATAAAAAAACTGGGCAGATAGCACGTGAAAACATACTCAAAACACGTCGGAGTGTTTGAGGCTGTGTATATGGCCTGTATTCAGGTGGTTACACGCTAACACTGGAAACTTGCTACTACCGTTATCAAAATTAAGCGGATCGTGTCATAGGCGGAAGCGATTTTATGATAATTTGTTTTTACATTACATACATTAACAGCCTGTAAATTTCGCACTCCTGGACTAAGTTCTCCTCTCCCTTCTGAGAAGAAGGTTTGGAACATATACCACCACGCTTTTCCAATGCGAGTTTGTGGTGTACACATGTATTTTGTTTGTATGTTCAGTCAGAGTAAGAAAACCTTGGTCAGTTTTCAAATTCATTCGTTTATCGAGTCTTAATGTCTTAGTATCTTTTGAATTTAAACATCAAAACATTGCTGCGTAATATGTCACTCTCGATCGGTAAAGCAGATTATCGCTCATACTGAGCACACGAAAATAGATCTTAAGGTGACGAACCTTTTCTTACCCTGACTGTACATTTTTTTTTTATGGTATAGGTTGGCGGACGAGCATAAGGGCCACCTGATGGTAGGTGGTCACCCACACCCATAGACATTCCATAACTATTCCTTACATCGTCAATGTGCCATCATCCTTGGGAACTAAGATGTTATGTCCCTTGTGCCTGTAGTTACACTGGCTCACTCACCCTTCAAACCGGAACACAACAATACTGAGTACTTTTATTTCGCAGTAGAATAACTGATGAGTGGGTGTTACCTTCCCAGACGGGCATGCACAAAGCTCTACCACCAAGTGATAATATCAAGAGTGTTAAAATAGACTTAGGGTATTTAATCGGATCCTTTCAAACGCGGGTAAGGGGCGGGCGGAAAATGTAACAAGATAGAATCCTAATCTCGCAGCGTACAGGCAGCTACAGATATTATTCTATTTTAATAATTGCGGAGGAAGCTTAATTTTGGGACAGTATTTTCCTCTACCTGCTCCACTGCAGGTTGGTGGATGTAGACGTAGCAGAATTTAAGGTACATTCAGGTTTTCTTATGTTTTCTTTCATCAACGCAAGATGAAACACAAATTAAATTCGAAAATTCAGTGGTCCTTGCTTGGGTTTGAACCCGTAAGTAGTTCTTTATTTTAAATCAAGTCTATGGAACTAATATCTTGTCTCCCTTAAGTGATTATTTATTCTTATAATTGGGCCTTCAAAATAGTAAGCATCGGTGCTTAATAATAGAGTGTGTGATTGGTGAAGGCTTGCACAAAGCCCAACTACCGTGTAACACTTTCCTTTTTACATCGAGTGTAAGATTTTAACTTTAATCCCATTTATAATTAACACGTTAGCTGCGGCATCATTTATATATTTTTTCCATTCTTGCGTAACGGGGCGTGTAAGACTTCGTTTGAAAGGTACCATAATATCGGTACGGGGCTTATTAGACCCCGTAACGTTTAAGAAGCTGAAAGTTGATTCGATGTTATGATGTGAAGAGACCCCTTCTTAAAGCAGGTACCCCATAGCATTATTTTAATGCACCAAATAGATGATAGAGAATACAATGTATCAAATAGACGTTGTGGCTTCTCTACGACAAAGAAGTCTATGTTTTTCTTAGATCTCGCTCCGTATTGAACGCGTTAAGACGTTGTTGAGCTATAAATACTAACCTCCTTAAAAATAAGTGTTGTTTCACTAAACCTGTCTTTATCTTTCGAATGTCGAATTACTGATGTGTGATAGAGATAAATTGACGTGTAGTCCATGACACAAAGTTCATAAGGTAGTCCTTAAATAATATGTTTATTTCATATATATTTCTACCTTATTCGTAGAGTTGTTAACTTAACATTCTTCATATTCTTTTCATGATAAAAATTGTTTCTAAATATATCAATTTGTTCGTAAATCTATTCCATATACACACATAATAAATTATTACATAACGAAATATAACGTATATTTATATAACAAAAAGATAAAGTAATTGCTCTGAACGACGTTTCTGCTCTTATTAAAATAAGCCGTGATAATGGAAAGGACCTGGTGACCTGTCATTGGTTTCCTGGCAGCAGTTGAACTCTAGGGTGAGAAAAAGTAGGTTAGGAGGCACGCGTTGATATTGCCTCACCTTATATCTGAGTTTTCCCTAAGAATCGGAATATCATTCATTGGGAAAAGGCGTCAAGATTCTTGCTATAATTTCAAGCAAATAGGTACGCTTCGTACAGTATTAGAGAATTTGTATAAGTTGCTGGTAAATTGTTAATACCACTATATGTAATATGTCTTGCAACTTTAGAAAATATCAAAATTGTAAAGTAAGAACCTGTAAATTTCCCACTGCTGGGCTAAGGCCTCCTATCCCATTAAGGATCCCTATCCTTAACATGGAAACTTTGGAACATATTCCACCGCGCTGTTCCAATGTGGGTTGGTGGAATGCACATGTGGCAGAATTATCAAAATTGTATACTCATTTATTGTAAGGTGTCTGGTCGTTCACAATATGTCAATTAATTTAAAGTCAACAGTGTTTAATATAATACTTAATTATTTCATATAATATAAATATAATCTCGATAAAAAAATAACAATGAATATACTTATAACAGCAAGTATTGTACTTAATTTTACAATTATAAAAATTTAATAAATAAACTTTCGTTGTGAAATTTGTGCAAGAGGCAGTGTAGCCAAAGAAGTGATTCCAGACAATCTTAAATTTATTGTATAATAATTGAATATACACACACGAGACAGCATTGATTACACAAAGTGAATTCCTTGCTAATGATCATGCTGTCGTTTTAAACAATATCAGCTACGGCAGCCAAACTCAAGAATCGAGCCAAATACAGAACGAATTCTAGTAAAAAAAAGGGTTAACCTTAACACTCACAAATCGGACGTCATATTCGACATGAATGAAAATAGTCCAGACCATATCCATCGGCTTAACGTGCTTACAAGGTACGAAAAAATATGCACTTCCGATATCTAGACTTCGAATATTATTATTTTTTTTTAAAGAAAATCTCGATATTTTTATCAGCCTAATCTTAGGATTGAACCCAAGACTTTTATATCTATAGTTTTATATGTAGACCAACAGGCAGACGCTTACTAACATATGTATACATACTTACCACATACCGTATTATCTGGATTTTGAACCACCTACGAAAGTGTTGTCAGAGGTATGTTATATCTTCATGTTCCATGTACTTGTTTTAATTTGTTTTTAAAAAAAAATTAAGGTAAAGGTTGGCGGACGAGCATATGGGTCACCTGATGCTAAGTGGTCAATTTGCCACCAACCTTCAGACCTAAGATGTTATGTCCCTTGAGCCTGTAGTTACACTGGCTCACTTACCCTTCAAACCGGAACACAACAATACTGAGTACAGTTATTTGGTGGTAGAATAAATATATATATATATATATGTGTGTGTGTATAATATACTATAATAATAATAATTTTTTTTAAGGATTATGTTATAAATGATTAAGAACAAGATTTTTATTTGTTTTTAGTATTATGGTCCATATTATAGGTTCCACATTTGTAAGTAAGAATTATGTGTAGGGGCAGGGCCGGATTTAAGGAAGGGCAACCGGGGCAACTGCCCTGGGGCCTCCACATAAGTGGGGGCCACAAAAGTTATCAGTGAGTTAACAAATACCGAGATATAGTCAAATTATAATAATCTTACTACTTAATATTTTAAAAGTTACCGATACCAGTCAAGAAATACTTACTGATTCAAATTAATAAAAGCTTAAGCTAATCCATTAATCCACGTTATAATTATTAGGATCTCCACGCTCCTGTTGGTCTAGGGCCTCCACTGCTTTGTGGCCCCAGGGCCTCCAGACCTTTAAATCCGACTCTGTGTAGGGGCATTTAAGGCTTTATAAACACTTCTTATTCTAGTAATCTATTTCGCACAATTGTTAACAGTCGAAAGAATGTAAACGTTTACTTAACATATAATAAAACATTACGAGTATATTATTAGGTTAGATTTTTTATAAAGTAACTGAAATTTACTTCGATAAATTATAAACTAATGAATAATAATGCTTTATATTGTAAACAGTACTGTTTACAATATAAGTAGTAATACTACTTATATTGTAAACAGTACGTTACGGTTCAAGGTTTCAATTTGTCTAAATAAACTTTTTTCGAGTAGGCTCAAGTAGATTCGAAATGTAGATTACACCGAGACGAACCAACATGATACTCTGAACATACTACAGATTCTTTATTTACGATATCACATTAGAAACTTTTATATACAAAAGAATCATCTCATCTCATCATGTAACTACAGGCACAAGGGACATAACACCTTAGTTCCCAAGGTTGGTGGCACATTAACGATGTAAGGAATAGTTAATATTTCTTACTGCGTCATTGTCCATGGGTGATAGTGACCACTTACCATCAGGTGGCCCATATGCTCGACCGCCAACCTATACCATAAAAAAAAACTCGAATCATACAGTGACCCGCTACAAAATCCGTTGCGTACTTTTTAAGATTTTAACATACATAGGGACAGACAGCGGTAAGCGACTTTGTTTTATACTATGTCATGATGATGATTAAATTCTTTTTTTTCTTTATTACATAACCTATATAGAGATGGCCCAGTGGGCCGAGATGGCGGTGAAGGAAAACATCGTGAGGAAACCTGCATGTGTCTAATCTAATCGAATTGCCACATGTGCATTCCACCAACACGCATTGGAACAGCGTGGTGGAATATGTTCCAAACCCTCTCCTTAATGGAAGAGGCCTTATCCCAGCAGTGGGAAATTTACAGGCTGTTACTTTTACTGTACTTTAATTGGCAAAAGTTTATAGTTTAAGACTGCGACTTCGCGTTTTTTTTTCATCTTATAATGTCATATAAATATTTTGGGTATCTATATACACAAAATATTTATATGACATTATATATAAAAGCATGGTAATTGGACCGCTTGACGGTAAGTGCTTATTACAGCCCTAAATGTTGGCACTGTAAGAAAAAATCCTTAGATCACACCAATGTGCCACTAACCTTACGAATGAAGATGCTATGTATATCCCTTGTGCTTATAGTTACACTGGCTCACAAACTCTTTAAATAACCTAAAACACAAATATAATAAGTATCACTGTTTGGCGGCAGAATATCTGATGAGAAGGTGGTATTTAGACGGGCTTGCAAAAGCCTTAGCACCAAGTATATTATTATAGGTTTATTTTTACATGTAGGTTTCTAGTCTAGTCTCTTTGTGGATAAAGATAATAAATTGATAAGATTTATTTAATTAAAACAAATATAACATAAATTGAAGTAGAGTACTAAGTAATTTTTGATAATCATTTCACAGATGTTAATTTAATAAACGGCTCTCATATATTCTAAAATGAAAATCATTAAATGCTATTAATTAAATTTGAAAATTTCGCAAACAATAACAACGATAATTCGACATCGAAATGGGAAACAATGGAAGATTTAAAGTATTGTGTTGGAATTTATAACTAGCGACACGCCCCGATTTCGCACGGGCGCAATATTCTACAGAATTTATTTATTTACATCACATAAGAAGCCTCAAAATTTATCATTGTTCTTTTACTATATTGTCCATGTATTATATACAAAAACCTTTCTTTCGAATCACTCTATCTATTAAAAAAACCGCATCAAAATCCGTTGCATAATTTTAAACATCTAAGTATACACAGGGACAGACAGACGGTAAGCGACTTCGTTTTATACTATGTAATCATTGTTAAATGGTAGTTTTAATTATGAGGCTTTAGGATTTACTTGTGTTCCAATTTCAAACGTTGCCAGTTATAAACGCAGCACATCATGTTTGACAGGAGAATTGTTTGTTCTTATGACAAATGCAGCTGGATATTCCGTAGAAGTATAGTTTCCTGATTTCTTTCATAACTTGTTCCGCACAGGAACGCTCAGACGCTGAGAGTGGTGTACATGACCTATTCAGAGCTTTCGACGCGGAGCTAATGTATTCTTACGTATGTTTGTACTTGTCTGGTTCTTCTTACAAACAGACTTAGACGTGTTTGATGAGGAGTCAACTCCTTTAGTTCTGAAGACTGTGAGGTAGTAGTTGAATGTTTCTGGTGGATTGTTATGATTTTTCGAGTTCGAAATTTGAAAATTGTATTTCTTTTTATGTACAAGTAACTGTCAAGTATTTTTTTTTATTTCCTTTGGCTATAAGCAATAATTAAAATATTCATAAGAGTATTGGAAGAAATAAATTATAATTTCATTCGATTGTTATACTTGATTTTTACCGTGCGGAACATAGTCTGATAACGTTATAGGTTTAAGATGAGAAAAGCCTTAAATTTCAGTACTTAATTTTCCTTTACTTAAATTGTATTAATGATGCCGGCTCGGCAAAATAAAGGCATCGTGTGGAAACCTTTATTTGGATATGTTCATTTGTTATACTTAGTGGTAGAATAGTACTCAATATTGTTGTGTTCCGGTTTGTAGGGTGAGTGAGCCAGTGTGACTACAGGCACAAGGGACATAATATCTTAGTTCCCGAGGTTTGTGGCATTGACGATTTAAGGTTGGCCACTAAAGCCACTTGGTTGTTGTGAGTTCATCCGACCCACAAAAATTCCTCCATGTGTATAACTTCTAACTAAAATTTATATAATGGACATTTCTAAACAAAACAAACAAACTTTATTCCTTGCAAAAGTCTATCCGTTAACGCTTTATTTAAGGGTTATTGGTAATTCAACGTACATCCGCTAGGAGGTGATAGGGGTGACTATTTACAATAATTTTAACCCCCATATGCATATTCCAAAAGTGAACCATTTTTGAGTTATCACGTTTTTTAGCTTTTTTTAAATTTATCAAAGATGCAACTTCAAAAATTTATTTAGAAAAATTTGTCCACATAAATCTATTTTTTTCTTCTCATTTATAAAAACGAATAAACACTGGATATTTTTGAATATTTAAACAATCATTAGCGGCCCAAATTTAAAAATGGGACACGAAAAACGATATAATTTCAAAATATTTTTAACTAGCTTTTGCCCGCGACTTCGTTCGCGTGGACTTCAGGTTCGTCCCGTCTAGTCTAGTAATCGCTTAAAATCGCTTCGTAAATAAGCCATTATTTCTCGTACAAAGTAAAGGATAAAAAATGGTTATTGTGGGTTATTCCTAAGAGATAATCATATACCATCACGGACTTTTTTAAGTTGTACAATAAGTAGTACATTGTTTTGATCTATCTTGTAGGATTCAGTCAGCGTTTGCAATGTAAGCGAAAAAAATGTGTTTTTTTACGACCTCACATTAGAAACCTCAAAAATTGTAGCCTATGTGTTATTCTGATATATAAGCTATATTGTGGTAAAGTTTCATTCAAATCCATTCAGTAGTTTTTACGTGAAAGAGTAACAAACATCCATATCCATATATAACAAACATAAAAATATAATATATATATATATATATATATATATATATATATTATATATATATATATATATATATATATATATATACATAATAGTAGTTTTTAATTATTTTTCTTCAAACATGCCTTAAAAACTTAAAAAAATATTATGAAACTTGTTCTACAGATTATTTTAAGGCATTTGGCATTGAGTACCTAATGCAAAGCTTGACAACGCTAAATAATGTTTCTTGATAATTTCATTTTCTTGTTTAGTCTTCACAATTAGTTCATTGATATCCAGAGTGTTGACATAACATCCTGAACCTGAACCCTCTTCCTGCTCTTGAACCTTCCTGCACTTTCTTACGTGTCGGATTTGCCCTGTCACCTGTGTTTATATATTTGTGTGTATGCGTAAACATGTCCTACCTTGTTGGTAGTTCTCCCCTGAGATTCGCCGCTGTGACCGAATTCCGTCTGGATGACATCATCACACTCGTAAGAGATATATCAGTGTATATGATAAGTCTGTGATATATGTATATATTCGTCATCTGCAGATGTTACCCCATTGTTTAAGACTGATATCCTTTATATTAATAAATAAAGTGGTTTGTCTGTGTTTTTTATGGAATAGGTTGGCGGACGATCATATGGGCCACCTGACGGTGAGTGATCACCGTCACCATCAATGACGCTGCAAAAAATAGTAACTATTCCTTACATCGTCAATGCGCCACCAACCCTGGAAACTAAGATGCTATGTCCCTTGTGCCTGTAGTTACACTGGCTCACTCCTTGAAACCGGAGCACAACAATACTGCGTACTGTTGTTTAGCGGTAGAATATCTGATGAGTGGGTGGTACCTACCCAGGCGGGCTTGCACAAAGCCCTACCTGTAAGTAGTGATTCTTGGATGAAGAAGTAAAGTATGAACATAATAGTTATAATCGAAGTTATATCGATTTTCATAGAATGTAGTAGTGTATAATACATAGAAAAGAATATATTCCGCTATTCGTGACTTCAGCAACAACATCAACAACAACAGCCTGTAAATTTTCCACTGCTGGGCTAAGGCCTCTTCTCCCTTTTTGGGGAGAAGGTTTGAAACATATCCCACCACGCTGTTCCAATACCGGTGGAATACATATGTGGCAGAATTTCTATGAATTTAGACACATGCAGCTTTTCTCACAATGTTTTCCGTCACCGTCAAACAATTAAGCATATGAATATTCAGTGGTGCTGGCTTGGGTTTCACCCGCAATTGCTTAAGATGCACGCGTTCTAACCACTGGCCCCCCTCGACTCCATCGTTACTTACTGAGTTTTAAAACCCGGAATAATAAAACAGCTATTAGCTTTGTTTATTTATGTACCTGTATTTGAATTTTCTTAGCGAGACATAGAAAATAAGGGTATTAAATATGTATGTCTAAATCAATAATTGTAATTCACCTGAAATTAGGCAATATACGAGTTTATACATTTCAGTTTCTAAATCATAAAATAACAGCAAGGAATAATTACCAAATACAAATAATTTGACTGAGTTATATTCCCGGTTCTTCTAAGTTTTGTTACGCTTCTCCGATAATTAATTGAATGTATTTATGAATGATGAGAATGAACAAAATATAACAAAATCCGTGCCTATAAATCTCTCGCAAGTTAAAAAGCCCTTCTTCAAGGATGTTGGAGTTCCACCAGGCTGCTCTAATGTAGATTATATGTGGCACAATATCTTTGAAATCAAACTCATGCGGAATTCATGATGATGTTTTCTTTAAGTTTGAGATGAAATTCGACCACTATTATTTCGTTATATTGGCATTATTAAGGTCAGATGTAATGCTTCTATAATGAGTAAAGTTAGTAGGCTTACCCTTAAACCGTGTTTTCATAAATCGAATTTATTCTATCTGACGCCTAATCGATGGTCATTTCAATCCAAACTTTAAAATATATATTGGACAACATCACATACATTACTCTGATCCTAATGTAAGTAGCTCAAGCACTTGTGTTATGGAAAATCAGAAGTAATGACGGTACCACAAACACCCAAACACAAGACAACATAGAAAACTAATGAATTTTCTACATCGACTCGGCCGGGAATCGAACCCTGGACCTCAGAATGGCGTACTCATGAAAACCAGTGTACATACTACTCGACCACGGAGGTCGTCCCTTGTTAATCTATCGAAATAATTCTTTTCAATTATTTCATTCGGAAAATTAATAACCAATATCTAACCGGCTTTCAGAAAAAACGTATTCAGCTGTCAAAGTGGTTTTCAAAACATTGTTTTCTACGCCATGTTTATGTGCAAATGACGATCTGTAGACAAAGAATGAAAATATTGGAATACCGTCAATACTGCTGTCAAATATGTTCTTTGTTTAAATATTGACAATGGTCAGAAAACGAGCATTTATGCTGGCGACTACGTGTTCATACCTCGACAAGGCACAAATAACTGCGCTCAACGGTTAAGGAAAACTTCTGAGGTAGGTAGACGAGCAAATGTACCAACTATTGTTGTCTGCCAATAGATAATATTGGTACTTTAAGAAATCTTAACCATTCTTTACATCGCCACTATGTTTCCAACCTTGAAAACCAAGATGTATACTTACCCTTCGAATCGAAATACAGCATTAATAATGCTGTTTCGCGGTAGAAGATGTAATTATTGGGTGCTATATATACCCATACATGTAGCTTCATATGCTTTATATACATATTGCATTGGAACAGCGTGGTGGAATTAACTCCAAACCTATTCAAAGGCAGAGGAGAACCCAGCAGTGCATCCTACATATTTTTATTGGTAAGCAACATCACACAACGAATGATTAATATTCCTTAGAGTACCAATTTCTATGGCCGGTGGTGACCACTTACCATCAGGTGCCTCATTTGCGAGTCTGTATACAAATGCCATTAAAAATCACGAAGAAGGGGGCTTACAGGAGCCTTACCAGCTTTTAAGAATCTCCTTATGGCCGGCAGATGTCACTTTCTATCAGGTGAGCCTCCTACTCGTGCTACCAATAACATAAAAAAAAGAAAGATACAAGAAAAACTAGGACTATAAATGAAGATTTGTTACAAGCAAGAAAAAAACGTTGTATGGTCCAAACTCGCTTTATTACTTCAGTAGTAAGAAGACGTACTCCATGAAATTGTATATCCAATAAAATAGTTGAAAAGATCTCGAAATAACGTATTCCAACTCCCATTCGGCTTAACCTGAAGGTATTAGAAAATGATTGAATAGGCCTTTGTTAGATATCTTGAATGAAAATAATCGTATTCTATAAATAGAGACATGTTATTAGTTACATAGTATTTATATTAAGTAAGCCTGTATTGTCACAGTATGTCATAGCCATACATTGAAAATTGGGTTGTAACTGAACTTAGAAGCTGGATATTACATTTGTTTAGCACACGATAACTATCATTGTTTTGTTTTGTTGTTTTCTTTTTTACTTTTTTTTATAAACGTCGACCTAAATTAATTTTTCTTTCTTTCATTTTATTCTCAGACAGTATGTTACTGTTTTTAAAATCTTAAGTCGCCAGACAGCGGCTTGACAGAGCCCTTGACATTGACTATTCCTTATAACGCTAATGCATCTGGACGGCGGTGACCACTTGTGTTTACTGGTCGCTATGTAAGCCCTCTTGGGTACCACAAATTCATCGACAATTCCATTGTAACCCACGTGTTCCAATTGAAACAACGAGAAATCCCGCTTGATAACTGTGGTCCTATAATAAATGCCTTCATATCTGCCTATCAGCTTAAGGTAGCTTGCCTTCATATAGAAATGAGAATATCTGTAAATCTATTTTGTTTTGTATATTTATTTCTAATTCCCTCTAAATTTAATACGTAAAGATAACCAAAAAAGGTTTTATATAATATCGAATCCAATGTGGGTTTCGATCCGTTATAGGTATATTCGATTCGTTTTCAAAGCACGTAGTATCCTAATATGATTTTCACGTGGATTTCCGTTGATGGAAATAGCAAATTTAAAGGGCATCTTTATAAGATCAGGATAATTTTATTTCACAATGTGTGAAGGTGTTACTTGTTTGCGGGGATTGGTTGAATGAGTGAATGAATGAAATTGATTGAAAGTTAAGATGGGAATGATTGTGAAATATCAAGAGTTGATTGAAGTTTTGTGTTTTAATTAATGCGGTTGATAAATATTTAGTAGTTTCTCATTATATGGAAAAACTTTCTTTCAGTTTTCTACCGGTGCTAAAGATGCCTGGTACATTTTTTCATTTAAATGTCAATACATAATATTGGAGCTGAGATGGCCCAGAAGTTAGAACGTGTGCATCTTACCGATGATTTCGGGTTCAAACCCAGGCAAGCACCACTATATATATGTGCTTAATTTATGTTTATAATTCATCTCGTGCTTGGCGGTGAAGGAAAACATCGTGAGGAAACCTGCATGTGTCTAATTTCATCGAAATTCTGCCACATATGCATTTCATAACCCGCATTGGAATAGCGTGGTGGAATATATTCCAAACCCTCTCCTTAATGGCAGAGGAAGCCTTAGCCCAGAAGTGGGAAATTTACGGGCAGTTACTTAATTATATAATATTGAATAAATTCGTTTCCCGCTGTCCGCCTGTCCCTGTGTATATTTAGATTTGTAAAATTACACAAAGGATTTTGATACGGTTTTTTTTTATAGATAGACTGATTCATGAGGACGATTTATGTGTATAAAAGACGCATTACATAGTAAAGAAACACTGATAATTTTAGATGTCTCTAATTTAATGTAATAAACATTTTTTTGCGCTTACATTGCAAAAGCTGCCTGAACTCTACGCGATAGATCAAAAAAATGTATTACAGTATTGTTAATCTTAAAGGGGTCTACAAACAAGTAGCGAAAGTATATGTCTATCTCTGAGGCCTTATCCACAATAACAGTTGCTGACCTTTACTTTTTATGATAAATAGTTGTGTTCTCGTTAACTTATTGCTGATAGTATTATAATTCTTGTTGTTATAAGGAAGGTGTACCGCTCTCAAAATAATTAAAAATGTGACAGTTGTTCCAAACGATCCCGAAAATTAAAATCATTACGTCACGGCGTTTACACCCCACGTGTACAACAAAATCAACTGAGCTAGTACGATACAACTTACATGTAGCATCGGCAAATTCAATTACCGATTACTGCCGGTTTAACTAACAAATAGAAATAGCTCCCTATCGCACCATTCGACGCTTTTTGTCGCTATAGATTTTCACCTCAGTTCAACCTGACAAGTGCCTGTAAATCGACGTGTCAAATGAAAAAATATACTCAAACTCAAACTTAAACTCAAATTCTTTTATTCATCTTAGAAGCATTACATTTACTTATTGATGGTCAAATTAAACACTACCTCTGTTTCGGAAAAAGAAACACCTTAACCTGAGAAGAACCGGCGAAAGAAACTCTGACATACATAGGTATTATAGGTCATATGATATTAGAGTTATTACGTTCGAGTAAAGATCATATTCACATCAGAAATAAATATTGATAATTTGGGATAGCGTACTTAATTCGGGTGTGATCGGTTTTACGAATTTTGCCGATGCCATATCTAAGTTGTGTCGTAATGTACTAATTATTCGCCATCAACGACATGTATAAACATGACACACATTTTCCGTTAATTGGAAAATTGCAAGAATAAAGCACGAAAGACACAAATTGTTCCTGTATGAAATAAAAAAAAAACAAATAAATTAAGTCATTTCACCTTCTCTACCATATTTCAAATGAACCCTACAGTTCTGAATTCAGTGGAAAGAGCTTCTCAATTGACCTGTCGAGATCACGTATACCATTCATCAAAACCACGCATGGCTAGGGTAACCAGGATCTGTATGGAACGAAATAACAAATATAAATAAACATCTATCTTTACGCTACAAAGAAAGACTGATTTTGATAAAATAAAGCAAATTAGATAGTCCAAACTTACAATAAAATTCAGTCTGTTTGTAATATTGAAAGAGCACTTTTTTACTCAATGCATATTTATGTATACACGTTACAATTTTTTTCTATCTGTCTGTTTGTTTGTTCCAGCTAATCTCTGGAACGGCTGGACTAATTTTGACGTGACTTTCTATATAACTCATATAATAAGGTGTAACTTAGGCTTCAATAATATTTTTTTTGTTATATTCAAACGCTTACAAGGTCGCGAGCACAGCTAAATAAGATCGTAGAAATGTCACAGGAATAATAACAATAACAAAAAAGTTATATATTCAAGTTTTTAATTGAAGCAACGAATTAAATTGGTCATCTCTCAGCTCAATGAGATTATTACTAGACGCCGGTTTTCAGATAAATATAACATATTTTATTATCTTTTTAGCACGGCCAGAACAGATACAATATCACATCAAAATAAAAATACATTTCAAAATTATCTTGGTCTATTCTGCTATTTACAGGTCTCACTATACAAACAACAAACAACAACAGCCTGTAAATTTCCCACTGCTGGGCTAAGGCCTCCTCTCCCTTTGAGGAGAAGTTTTCATACATATTCCACCACGCTGTTCCAATGCGGGTTGGTGGAATACATATGTGGCAGAATTTCTATGAAATTAGACACATGCAGGTTTTCTCACGATGTTTTCTTTCACCGCCGAGCACGAGATGAATTATAAACACAAATTATGCACATGAGTATTTAGTGGTGCTTGCCTGGGTTTGAATCCGCAATCATCGGTTAGGATGCACGTTCTAACCACTGGGTCATCTCGGCTCGGCATGTATGTAGCTTTGATGATATTCTGCTACATGCACCTCTTTTCAAATAAAAAAAATATTATGTCAGTCTTTGTCTTAACACGATCTACGAAAAACTATTTAAGCTCGATTGGAGGCATTTAACGTTACTGAGATACGAGATATGGTTTTTTTAAATTTGGAATCATTTATGTTGAGTTATTTATAGAAAATTTTTATACTTTTTTTTTATATTCAGTCCGGGATAATCAGGACGTGTGATCTCCATTTTTTCCTCCGTAATGCTTTAGGCGTTTTCATATATCATCTACAATTTTATTTACCACCGAACACGCTTAGTAAATTACATTCAAACGATTTTAGACCTTATATTTATTGTGATAAGGACTGGTTGTTTATTCTTGCATGTAACTGCGTGAAAATTTTAAATTTGTCATTACTTCCACTGTCTTCAACGTAAATTTACTTCTAATATGTTATGTTACAGTTGTTACACGCGGTTTCGCTCGCGTATTAGGATACTGGTTGTCATGTCATCATGTCATCCTTCTGCCCTTATCCCAATATTATTTGCGGTCGGCGCAGCATGTCTTCTCCTTCCATACTTCTCTGTCAGACGTCATCTCACAAGTAACATTCTTTCTAAACATATCCTCTTTCACACAATCCATCCATCGTTTCTTTGGTCGTCCTCTACCTCTATATCCATCCACATCCATGCTCAAGGCCTTCCTCACAATATTTCTCTCATTTCTCCGCATTACATGCCCGTACGATGATAGCCGCCTTCCACATAACTTCTCGGCTATCGGTGTCACTTTCAAACTTCCTCTTATGTACTCATTCCTTACTCTATCCATTCGCGTAACACCACACATTCCTCTCAGCATACTCATCTCCGCAACATGCAATTGCCTTTCAGTCATCCCTTTTGTAGCCCAACACTCTGATGACTGATTCATATAGAATAGCAGGTCTGATCATGGTTTTATAGATCTTCCCCTTAAGTTTAAGGGGAATACAGGGGTCGCAAATTGTTCCCGTAACGAAGTTCAAGTTTGCTTCCTACCAAATATCATCAAATTCGGTTCAGCGGTTTGGTAGTGACAAAGTACAGACAGGCAGTTACTTTCACATATATAATAAATAAAATATGAGACAACATCACATACATTACTCTGATCCCAATGTAAGTAGCTAAAGCACTTGTGTTATGGAAAATCAGAAGTAACGACGGTACCACAGACACCCAGACCCAAGACAACATAGAAAACTAATGATAATCTACGTTGACTCGGGCGGGAATCGAACCCAGGACCTCGGAGTGGCGTACACACCACATGTACACACCACTCGACCACGGAGGTCGTCGAATTACTATATATATATATATATATTGTAGTATAGAAATAGATAGTAGTATAGAAAGCGTCAGATAGGAAGAGAGAGATTCACATTTATAATATTAATATAGATTGGTTTTAGGCATAAACGTCATTCAAAGTTCATACCAGGTTTTTCATACCAAATTTCACCAAAACAGATAGACAAAGATGCCTCCGCATTTAAAATATTAGTATGAATAAGATTTCTTTGGTTGGTTGATAACTGATTCTTTTCTTCGTGAATTCTTCAAACCAAGGTATTCTGAAACAACAACTTTAAGAGTTACTTGACAAGTGTCAATTTTGCGTGGCGATATTACTGTGAGCTATCTTTAGGTTAAAAATGTCCTAATTTTTTTTTTCAAATATACATTTTATTCTATACTAAGTGGATAAACTGATAATAGGAGTATTAGGATATATTATTCATAAGATAGAGAATTCAGTGTGAAAATTAGAAAATTTGAAAAGTAATGCATACTTTGTAGGTCACATAAAGACACCATCGCCTCCTTCAAATAACATTACGCCATTTTACGTCATCAAAGCAATAATCCCTTATAACAATAGAACATACATATCACCAAAATATTTAAAATATATTTTTAATTACTTGTACTCATATCCAAGCTTATCAAAATATACAGATAAAAAATATAAAAAAAGGTTCTATATATACAACATTTAATATAAAAAAGCATTCTCGTAACACGTGAAAATGATACTCATTTTTTATGTTGAGTGATATTTACATTTCGCTAAAACAGACGGACGTCAAATAATGTATGACGAGAGCTTTTTTTTTAATTAACACCGCTGTTTCGAAAACACATCGTATCTCTTTTCACCTGAGCCAACATTACGAACTGATGGTAGTTTTTATGATGGCGTTTGTAACAATAGCTTGTATTATGTTAGTTATTTTATTACGGCCTTTTATAATGGCCTCTGTTAATAAAAACTTTATTCAAGTAGGCTTTTACAAGCACTTTTGAATCGTTATTTTACAATTAAGTGAAGCTAACACCGGTTTGGAAAGTAGATTCTACCGAGAAGAACCGGCAAGAAAGTCAGTAGTTAATCTTTTTCAACATTTAAAATTACTATTATATTATGTAAATTTTTGTCCATTCAAATCAAATCAAACTTTATTCAAGTAGGCTTTCACAAGCACTTTTGAATCGTCATTTTACAATTAGGTGAAGCTAACACCGGTTCCGAAAGTAGATTCTATCGAGAAGAACCGGCAAGAAACTCAGTAGTTATTCTTTTTCAACATTTAAAAAATATAAAGTCAAATTAGTTAAACACAGTTATTTAAATCAATATATCCTGCTTGAAATTCAACAGGTATTAACTCCACGCTTTTTATCATCTATAAAATCCATTATATACTAATTTTTATTACCAAGTCCTCAGTGACGTTTTTAATCGCACTGAAATAACTCTTTTTTGCGTTTCCCCTTATAAAAAGGAGGGGGGCTTGTTTTGTGGGCGTCACTGACGCCAAGTGTGCTGAAACCCCCCAGAAACTGCGACTCTAACGTCGGAGCCGTGAACAACGGTCAACTTCTTCTTCCTGGTCTTCTTCGTCAGAACGGATCAACGGAGGCACTTCCCTAATGATCTCCTGCATATCTCCTTCTCACACATCTTGAAGGCAATGAGGTTTATTTTCAAATACGTTTACTATTTTTTCTAAATCGATACATTCCTAATAACAACTAATGACGAAACCACAGAGTTTCTTTGTATACACGGTACTAATACCAAATTTTTTTTTTATTTGCAATTAGTCTGTCTGTTTGTTTGTTCCGACTAATCTCTGGAACAGCTGGACCAATTTCGACGGGACTTTCACTGGCAGATAATAAGGAGTAACTTACGGTGCAATAATAACTTTTTTGTTCAATTCACACACGAAATCGTTGGCACATCTATTTGTATGAGGTATTGTAAAAAACGCTGTTTTAGAAAGTTTATTATGAAATTATTGTCAAGAAATTATTATCTGTTTTATAATAATAATTTAACAAAGGAATAAGTTACGTCCAATTCTGTTCAAAGTTACGTAAAATTCCGCATCACATCGTGCGTTAAATTATAAAAATATAAACAGAGAAAATGTACGAAAGTTAATTAAAACGAATAATACATAGAATTTTATATGGGAGACGTTGTTAATATGAGATGAATCTCGAGTTTATAGTCCCCGCTCGGTGAATTGTGCGTTTCTGGGGAAAATTTGGGCAATTTAATTTTGATGAATTAGCTCGTTATAAGGGTGTTACGTTCTATAGGCGTGTTTTTGAATAAAGATATCGTGGTCTGAACAATTTTCGAGTTAAATTTCTTTATTCGCAATGCTAGAATATTTACTATGTAAATAAACTTCAATGCATTAGTGAACAATTTGGGGGAAATAACGTCCCCTTGTCTCACTCCTCGATGCAATGGTATGGGATTTGTTTGCTGATTCTGTACTCGGACGGACATGGTGGCGGCTTCGTAGAGACATCTCATCACTTGGATATATCGCCAATCAACTTGGCAACGCTGCAGGGACTCCAGAACAGCCCAGATTTCAACCGAGTCAAAGGCCTTCTCATAGTCCACGAATGCAAGACACAGGGGCCGATTATACTCTTGGGACTTCTGTATAATCTGCCGCACTGTGTGGATGTGGTCTATGGTGGCGTATCCGGTCCGAAACCCGGCCTGTTCTGGGGGTTGGAATTCGTCGAATCTTCGCGCAAGACGGTTCGTGATCACTCTTGAAAACAGCTTATAGACGTGACTCAGTAGGGATATGGGACGATAGTTCTTCAGCAGGGTTTTGTCTCCCTTTTTGAAGAACAGGACGACCACACTCCTACTCCACGCCTCCGGAGTTCTCCCTTCGAAGAGGACAGAGTTAAAAAGCTTTTGGAGTTCCTTGAGTACCGGATTACCTCCTGCTTTTAATAACTCTATAGTAATACCGTCCTCTCCAGGGGCTTTTCCATTTTTAAGCTGTTTAAGAGCAATCTCGATTTAGCCAACACTGACTTCAGGCAGGTCTTCTGAAAAATGGCGTGTTAATGTAGCTCTAGAATCCTCATTTTCGGGATCAGGTCGAGGTGCATGCGATGCGTATAATTGGCCGTAGAAGTCCTCTACTTCCGAAAGAACTGCCGTCTTGGAAGAAACGACTTCTCCACTTGATGTGGTCAACTTCGTCAGGTGGCTCCTTCCAAGAGATTGTACGAACACCTTAGAACCCCGATTCTGCTCGATTGCTCTTTCAATCGTAAGAGTATTGGAGCACCGGAGGTCGTGTCGTACGCGCTTGCTGATCTCTCGGTTTAGTTGCCGCTTCTCTGACGAAGTGACAGGTGGGTTTTCACGTCGTTTCTTCATTAGCCCTAAGGTCTCTTCTGAAAGTTTGGACTTCCTGCCCTTACGCTGCATGCCACAAAATCTTGTACCTTCTTCCCTGAGAATTCGAACTACATTTTCTAGGGTCTGGTTTACGTCTGTTGTGGTTTTCACGGCAGCGAATCGGTTCTCCAGGTTTGACTGGAACGTTTCAGATTCCGCAATGGGTTGGAGCAGCTTTGGTCGGAGCGTGGACTTCATCAGACGGACGCGCTCGGCCCTAAAATCGATATTCAGAGAGCCTCGGACAAGTCGGTGATCACTACCGGTATTGAACCTGTTGATCACAGAGACGTCTCTGAATATGTGCCTCTTGTCTGTCAAGATGAAGTCTATCTCATTTTTGGTCTTAGTGTCGGGGCTTTGCCACGTCCACTTAATTTGCGGCTGCTTCTTGAAGAAGGAGTTCATCAAGAAGAGCCCCTCTCGTTCGAGGAAGTTGACAAGCATTTGCCCCCTATGATTCCTACTTCCAAATCCATGGGGTCCTACTACCGATTCGCTGCAATTCTGTACTCCCACTTTAGCGTTAAAGTCCCCCATGACAACGTTGTAGTGGGTTTTCGTGGTGAAGTAGAGGGCCCTCGATATATCATCGAACAATTCTTCCACTTCATCGTCCGAGTGTGTCGAGGTCGGTGCGTACGCTTGCACTACCTTGAGGCTGTACCTCTCGGTGAGCTTTATTACGAGGTACGCAACCCTGTTTGACACACTGGAGATTTCCACAACGTTGTCAGCTAGAGACTTATTTACCAGAAACCCAACGCCACCTTGGGATTGTAGGTCTCCCTCTCGGAAGTACATTAATAATGCAATGGAGGATATGTTCAAGACGCTGAACTGGAAAGGACGTGGCATCAACGTCAATGGCGAATACATCTCTCACTTGAGATTCGCGGACGACATCGTCATCGTAGCAGAAACGCTGCAGGACCTACAACAAATGCTGAACGATCTGGCTGATTCTTCTATGCGTATCGGCCTACGGATGAACTTGGATAAAACCAAGGTCATGTTCAATGAACATGTTCTACCGGAACCGATTGCGATACACGGTACCGTCCTCGAAGTTGTTCAAAAATATGTCTACCTTGGGCAGACTCTGCGATTTGGTAGAAACAACCTTGAGGACGAGTTGAATAGAAGAATTCAGCTAGGTTGGGCAGCGTTTGGAAAATTACGTCGAATCTTTACATCGTCGATCCCACAGTGCCTTAAGGCGAAAGTCTTCAACCAGTGCGTCCTACCCGTCATGATATACGGAGCCGAAACGTGGACACTCACGGCAAGGCTGGTCCACCAGTTTAAAGTCGCTCAGCGTGCTATGGAAAGGGCTATGCTCGGCGTTTCTCTGCGGGATCGCATCAGAAATGAGGCGATTCGCCAGAGAACCAAAGTCATCGACATAGCCCACCGGATTAGTAAGCTGAAGTGGCAGTGGGCTGGCCATATTTGCCGCAGAACCGATAACCGTTGGGGGAAACGTGCTCTAGAGTGGAGACCGCGTCTCGGCAAACGTAGTGTAGGACGTCCTCGGGCACGGTGGAGTGACGACTTACGCAAGACGGCTGGCAGGAGCTGGATGCGAGTAGCCCAAGAACGATCTCAGTGGCGTGCAATTGGAGAGGCCTATGTCCAGCAGTGGACGGAAATGGGCTGATGGATTGGATTGGATTGGAAATAAACTTCCGATGATATAGTAACGAACGAGATGGCCCAGACGTTAGAACACGTGCATTTTAACCGATGATTGCGGGTTCAAATCCCAGATAGCGCCACTGAATATTCAAGTGCTAATTCATATCGTGCACGGGGGTGAAGGAAAACATCGTGAGGAAACCTGCGGTGAAGGAAAACATCGTGAGGAAATGCATGTTTCTAATTTCATAGAAATTTTTCAACATGTGTATTCCACCTACCCATTGGATGTGCGTGCATCCAATGGGTTGGTGGAATATGGTAACAGCGGAATATGTTCCGAACCTTCTCCTTAAAAGGAGAGGAGGCCTTAGCCCAGCAGTGGGAAATTTACAGGCTATTGTTGTTGTTGATATGGTAACAGTAACAGCATGTTAATATCTCACAACTGGGATAAGAACTCTTTTCCTTTGTAGAGAAGGTTATGCGCTAATTCCACTGCGCTGCTCAAATGTGGATTGGTGCATAGGTATGTGTCATGTTGATTCTTCACTAATACCCCTCTTGGAATATGGTGCCAACAATCCCTAGCCCCACCTACTGCGTCATTTTCTAATGTGATGTTGTAAATAAACAAATTCTGTAGTATATTTAATAACAGCATTGCACCTTTGCAAAACCGGGGCGGGTTGCTAGTATATTATAAAGCAGACTAATGGCTACTTAAAATAAAACGCCTGTTGTCTTTGCTTCAATTTTTGCAACAAAATCATAGTTATATTATGAACCTATCGCAGGTTAAAATACGTAATCGAATTACCTATTTCTAAGAATTTCCGTACAAATCTCTTAGGATATTGAAAAATTATTCTTTTAATCAAGAGAAGATTTAAGCGACGCGATCAGAATGAAAACGCGCACTTCCTTTGCATACTAAGTTATCAATTTTAAGTTGAAGTATTTCGCTATAAAAATGAAGAATTTCATAACATTTTTGGTGTCACTGGCATGAGTTTATTGGGAGTAATCATGTGCTTTATAATATACTCGTATTCTGCTCAGAATTAAATATTTGGAGCGTTTTTGCTAAGTTTGCTCAGTTTCATTAAAGGATATTTACCTATATTCTGTTTATCCTGCCATATGAGTGCTTGTATTAGAATTGAATATAACAGATTGTTTATAAATATTTAACATAACAAGGATATTAAGAACTCAATTGGGTTTTTTTTATATATACTAAAAAATCATCAAGCCGAGATGGCCTAGTGTTGAACACGTGCATCTTAACCGATGATTTCGGGTTCAAACCCAAGCAAGCGCCACTATATACATAGGAAAAAATATTGCCAGTGAGCCAGTGTAACTACAGGCATACGGAACGTAATATAGTTGGTAATAAATTGGGCGAATGTTTCTTATAATGAGAAAAAAAATCCGATCAAAGTTGGATTTTTCAACAATTCATACTGTGGTAACTCTCACATAACACTGCAGCACATAAACTTCTATACGGCTTCAACCTTTTGAAAACTGTCTGCCTTATCGGTTTAGTGGCTATGGCAGAGATCTTGAGGATCAGGGATCAAGATTCAGATCAGACCGATACAAACAAGGCTTTATATTAAAAAGTCTCTGTAACAGCCTGGAGTCACCTGTCGCCGTAACAGGTCCTACGTATTTCGCTGATCTTCCTTTGAAATGGTATTATACATCACAGCACGTGGAATATACTAGCGTATATCATGCCGGATTATAGGTAAATAACAATTTAATAAATAAAACGTACATTACATTGCGTACAATCCCACTTGGTGGTAAGGATTTGTGCAAGCCCGTCTGGGTAGGTACCACCCACTCATCAGTTATTCTACCGCCAAATAACAGTACTCAGTATTGTTGTTCCGGTTTGAAGGGTGAGTGAGCCAGTGTAACTACAGGCACAAGCGACATAACATCTTAGTTCCCAAGGTTGGTGGCACATTGACGATGTATGGAATAGTTAATATTTCTTACAGCGTCATTGTCTATGGGTGATGGTGACCACTTTCCATCGGGTGGTCCATATGCCCGCCAATCTATACCATAAAAAAAGCATAAAAAGCGTAGATAACACAACAAAACATTTTCTAGCTAAAATAAAATAGTTTTCCTAAATAACGTGACCAGATAGCATCATTGGAAAATTGTCAAATGTTTTGGAAAATATAGAAGGATTTTTCCGGACGCTCTATATTTTTACAAAGCTGTCTGAGAGTGTCAAGATATAGCTCGGCTTAAAACATAATGTCATACTTATCTATACATATAATAGGACCGTAACGGTATTCCGCCTGAGATGTCGGAAAATTTAAAAAGATAAAATCGCGGAAGAGGTTTATAAATATAAAGAGATATAATAATAGGAGTAAGAGTTCAATTTAAACACAATATTAGAATAGTTTAGTGTATAAATAAAATTGGAGTGTCTTTTTCTAATATTAAAATAGCCTATTTATACTCAATGCATATTTATGTATACACGGTACATATTCCAAAATAACATTTTTTTAAATTTTTGTCTGTCTGTCTGTCCGTCTGTTTGTTCCGGCTAATCTCTTGAACGACTGGGTCCAGTTTTTGACTTACACTGGCATATCTGTCTGTGGAAGTCCCGTACTGATATAATGGGGAGTAACTTAGGATACCATTTTTTTTGTTATATTCAAAGGCGTACAGCTAGTATATTAATATGAATAATGTGATACTTATAATCTTGGTGGTAAGGCTTTGTGCAAGCCCGTCTAGGTAGGCACTACCTTATCAGATATTCTACTCCTTGTTGAATGAGACGACTATAGGGGAACCGCTGATGCTGCGAGTCGTTCCACTTGCGACAAAGATCAACTAGTCCTCATCAGAATAGTTTTTGTAATGAATTATATAAAGAACCGAGATGTTTAGTGGATGATTGCGGGTTCTAACCCAAGCAAGCACCACCGTATTTTCATGTGCTTACTTTGTGTTTAATATTCCTCTCGTGCTCGGCGCAGAAGGAAAACATTGTGAGGAAACCTGCATGTGACTAATTTAACCCACATTGGAAAAGCTGTTACTTACTTACTTTATTTTCTCACTGTTAACCAATAAAACCTGAAACAACAGTAAATAAATACCTAGATATACATAAATTATTATAAAAACAACATATAAGAGCAATCACAAATATATTTACAAACAACAGTACTCAGTATTGTTGTGTTCCGGTTTGAAGGGTGAATTACAGCACCATAGCAGTCGAGTATTACCCTTAAGTTTATAATGTTCGTCCCTTGTATATTTACATTACACACGAGGTCGGAATTACGTCATACGTCAAATATGGCGCACGAAAAGCTTTACGATAAAATGGTAATGACGAAAGATAAACGCTCTGATTTCGTTATGAAATTTACCAAAGATGGTACTTTTACATATTTAAAAAATTTATCTTGAATGTATTATGTAAGGATATGAATAGCTAGCAAATGAATATTAAATAAATATTGGACAACATCACATACATTACTCTGATCCCAATGTAAGTAGCTAAAGAACTTGTGTTATGTATATGTGGACATCATACACTACAAACGTAGCGTAGGACGTCCTCGGGCACGGTGGAGTGACGACTTACGCAAGGCTGCTGGCAGGAGCTGGTTGCGAATAGCCGAAGATCGATCACATTGGCGTGCTATTGGAGAGGCCTTTGTCCAGTAGTGGATGGAAAAAGGCTGTTGGTGATTGTTTTATGGAAAATCAGAAGTAACGACGGTACCACAAACATCCAAACCCTAGACATAGAAAACTAATGAACTAACTAATGACATGGCCGGCAGTCGAAAGGGAATTACGCTGAAGTCATAGGTCATACCCACGAAAACGGTTGTTCACACTACTCGACCTCGTTCGTCATATTGGTGTCATATTTTGTTGACGTCATGATAGCTCACAGACAATTGTGTGATCTTGATCAAAGCGGATTTAAATCTAAAAATCCGAAAAAAATTGTCCAGAAATTATATAAGCTTATTTACCGCGACATTGTACGCAAACTTGTTTGAATATAACAAAAAAAATACATATTATTGTAGCCTAAGTTACTCCCTATTATATCAGTTATCTGCCAGTGAAATTCCCGTCAAAATCGGTCCAGTCGTTCCAGAGATTAGCCGGAACAAACAGACAGACAGACAAACAGACCGACAAAAATTGTAAAAAATGTTACTTTGGTATATGTACCTTATATAAATATAAGTGCATTGAGTATTTTAATATTACAAACAGACACTCCAATTTTATCATATGTATAGATTTATAAATAAACAAAGTCTCAAGTATAATCTAGTTTAAGAAATTTCATCCCATTAACTAACAATTCCGTATTTAGAAGAATAAATAACTTCCGTTGGCATTTTTTCGTTATAAATAATTAAACAGTAATTGAAGAAGCACTCGTAATTAAAAAAACGTTTTATGTAATTGAAAAATTACAGAGATTAAGATGAAAATGAAAAACATTTTAATTGTTTTCTTTTTTATTCCATTAAGAGATCAAGTTGTTGGATTATTATGAAAGTAAAAAGTATTCTATGAATATGATATTTTTATTTGTATCAGAATTTAACGAGGTTATTTGTTATTATGTTTGCAAATTTAAAATAGAGGCGCAGCAAAAATTTTTTTGCAGGCTGTCTGAGTGACAAACTCATGAAATACTCTACCATCAAACAGCACTACTATCTATCTGCTATGATAGGTGACGAACGAACAGGAGGCTTAAATGGTCTGATGGAAAGTGACTACCATTGCCAATGGACATTTGCAACAAGGAATACATTTACTCTTTTGTTAAAGGTTTTCAAGTCGTATCGGTTCGGAAATACCACTGGCGAAAACTGGTTCCACAAAGTGATTGTGTAAGGTAGAAATTGTCTTAAAAATCGCGATGTAGTGGATTTTCGGATCCAGTGTAACTACAGATATAAGGAATCATATTTCTTAATGTTGGTTGGTACATTAAATATGTAATGGATGTTTATTATTGCTCACAGTTGCAATATCATTGTGGTATTTTATCAGTCTGCCAGCCTATTTCATGTAAAAAGAAAATCCTTGTAGTTGTCACAAACAATGACATTTGGCAACTCACCTTGGTAGTAGCGACATCAACAGGCTCTCGGAAAATTAGTTGATATCTGAGAAGCACCTCACCAATGCTTCGCGATCATTGGTCAAACCAAATTGTGCGCGCTTTCCTGATACACATTTCCATCCTTTTTCACGACATGCAGAAAAACTAGAGGATATTTGAAAAATGTTACACATCAATAATAAATGACAGTAATGAAGATGGAACTTGGGGCTCAACTTGGCTCCTGTGGGACTGCGTGACAAGCAAATTGACGTGAACTGCATTGGTCGGTGCCTAAATGCAGTTTGGAAGTAAAGTTTTTGTGTTTTTGTTTAGCTTCACTATCACTACATAGCATAAACAAAGTCGCTTTCTCTCTCCCTATGCGCAACGGATTTTGATGTGGTTTGGGCATGTAATGGACAATGTAGTAAAGAAACACTGATAATTTTAGAAGTTTCTACTATGATGTCGTATCATTGCACCCGTGCGAAGTCGGGACGGGTCGCTAGTAATTTTATAAATATAATGACTTTTAACTCGATTGTTGTGTTCATAATTAAGGATTATATTTCTACGAAAAAAAAAACAATCTCCTATAACCGAGTTTGCAGTCGTGCGGTCAAGTCAAGTTAAAAATTCCGTCGAGTTAAACTGGTAATTGGCAACTAACTTTGGTAAAGTGGCCTGGCGCGAAAAGCTGTGCAACCGCGCGTGCGGCTCGGATAAAATACCTATATGTGTCTGCTTGCATTCTGATACAATTATTCAAGAACTTGCATTGGAGTAGTGTAGTTGAATGAGCTTGAAGGGATATCCTTAAGGGTAAGGGATGTTTGAAGAAGTGTGATATTTACGATCAGCTATTATACTTTAACTTATTGTATTATTTTTCGGTCAGCGGCTTTCTTCGACGATTTTTTATATCCTTGAAAATTCTCGAGGTCGAATGCATACAATATTTCATTATGACTCGTTGAATATTTAAGAGATAATCTATATTTCCGAGATTTTAGCATGCTCGTAAAGCTATTAATAACACCTGAAATCATTCCGGATTCGGAAGTCGTATTTGTTTATGAGTGTGAAAAGAGAGTGTGTGTGAGTGGTTGCATGCTCATCTATACACTAGAATGTATTCTTAGTTAGCTGGTCTCCCTTCAGTTTGAGCGACGTGGTCGAAGTCAGTCAAGACGACATCATCATTATCATCATCAGTTAGGATATGAACCCTTATTACTATTGATACTTTTTATTATCATTTCTATTTTTTATTGTGGTTTTTATTTGGGCACAGATTATTACGTCAATATTATGTGCAACTCAGAAACGTTTCTAAATATAATAATATATTAACAAGCTTAACTAACCTCATATATTTATAATATAAAGGGCCAATTTCAGTGGAATTATTTCAACAATAACCTCCTAATCCAATCAAAAGATTGTATTATCAAACTTTTAACGTTCTTTTATTCTTCTATTGTTTATTTTTAACTAATTTTCTCCTTGTATTGCGTTGCCATATAACAATTAGTGCGTTACAGAATAATTAACAAAACTAAGCATTTGTTTCAATAACAAGGAAAATGTCGTTCAGAAATATGTGGAACCTTTCAGAATTTCAATGGCGAACTAAAAAATACGGAAAATTGAACCGTTCACTCAATAATTGCTCTTCAAAGTTCATACATACGTAACGAATGGATTTTTGCTGAAATAGGAAATATTTCGATCCTTTGAGATATTTTTCAACTCAATATATTTTCAAACGAATTTCTACTTTTCCGAAGTTTACATTAATCAGTTTTAATTTCATTTTTCAACTTTTATTCATTGATTTAATTTTGTCTGTTATATGATGGTGATGAATACATATGATTGATGGTAAGCCACACTTACCATCAGGTGGAACACCATTGAAAAGAAGGAAAATAAATTTATCATTTGAGAATGCCGCATTTGTCTATCTCAAATACTATACGTTAGAAAAGGTCGATGAATATAAGCGAAAGTTGCTCTTTTGTTACAGATAATGATAATTCAGTTAACAAAAGTTACCATCACACAATATTGATACAAACTTTTATTAGCTACGTAAGGTTACTCGTAATGAAATGTTAAGATACTGGTTCCGTACAATGTAGAGTCTTAATCTAAAAGAAAATATACCTCTGCAAGACTAAGGTTGACTATCTTTTTGAGGTTTGGAGTCCAGCGCGCCGTTCTATTATAGATAATTGATTTCATATATGGCATATTTATATGTGTCATGTAATTCTCTTCACAACAAGAAAAATTATTGGTATTTGTCTGGATTTGAACCCGTAATCATCGGCTTTGTTTCAGGTATTTTAACCACTGGAACATTTTGGCGTTTAATCTTGTAATCAATTTTTCGTTTCATTAATTAACTTTCTGTGTCTCTCAATTTTATTGCCAAATTAAGTTCAAGAAAATTGGTGCTTAGCTGGATCAGCCACTGGACCATGTCGGCTAATTATTGTAAGACTCGTTTATTTTAATTTATGGTAGGACGGTAAGGTAAATGGGTCTCTTGATGGTAATTAATTAGTCACTGTAACTAAAGAATATCAGCTATTTCTAACAGTTGATGTGCAAAGGTTCTAACTTTTACCTGTTATTATCCTGCCTACCTCACATCACTTATCAGACTAAGAACAGCCAGTATTACAACCAATGATTTAATTAAAATAAAATATGAAAAGTAACAGTCCGTACATTTCCCACTGCTGAGATAAAGCCTCCTCTTCCATTAAGGGGGTTTGGAACATATTCCACCACACTTTTCAAATGCGGGTTGGTGAAATGCACATGTGGCAGAATTTTGATGAAATTAGACACATGCAGGTTTCCTCACGATGTTTTTCTTCAATACGAGATGAATTATAAACACAAATTAAGCACACATATATATAGTGGTGCTTGCCTGGGTTTGAACCCGCAATCATCGGTTAAGATGCTCGCGTTCTAACCACCGGGCCATCTCAGCTCCCATTTTCATGATTTAATTATTAATTTTAATTTTATATGCACCATAATACAACAAACGAAAATTGAACTTACACCAACATACAAATGACAGAAGTGACACTTCCTATTCTATAATATAATTTTTTGGTGCTCTATTTCTCTCGATACCATATCTTCCTTCTCCCTCGTTCTAAGAAATTTGTCTTAAGGTAACGTGTCTCTAAAATTTTCACCACAGATTGCAAAGGCTCGCACAAAACTCAGTCTAAGCATGTCATGTTCCCTCTGACGTATCTTCTTTCGGCTACCCTACTCTTGTCAAGCTTTCATAAATAATTGGAAGGTAGGAAATGCTGGCTATGTCTTTTTGCCTTGAAAATACTCTAACTATATGTATATAATGACATTCTGTGAAATATTTATAATGAGTATCGCACCCCTATTAAAGGTACTGATGCCCTGAACTACGCTTGAAAACTATAATGGAAATAGGCAGGCCACGTAGCGAGGCTTACAAATCAAAGATGGAAAAGATGGCCTTGAAGAGAACCTCGTAGGGTCCGCTAGAAAATCGGGGCAGAGGAAGACCTAACACGATGGGAAGATGATGTCAGAAGAATTGCTGGCCCAAACTGGGGCCAAATAGCACTCAACAGGGAACAATGACAATCCTTGGAGAAGGCCTTTACCCTAACAGGGGTTCTTGCTTAAATTGATGGTAAAATAATGGGTAAGTCTAAATTTATTAAGTTAAGGAAATTAAATCAACTAGAATAGGGAAACTACTGGAATAAATAAACTAAAATTAAGTAACTTAATTAAGAGAACAGTAAACTAAAATTGTATTTAAGTTAAGGAATAAAAGTATTTCTTTTTTATATTTGCACCCATGAGAAGACGGAGTGGGTCGCTAGTAAAATAAATATAATATTTTATATATGTCGCAAGAGTTACTTTCGGCTTGCATGTCTTGAGTTCTTATGACGATATTTACTTTTAATCTGACAATTAATGACTCGATGCAAATGGGTAAAGCTTTCATTGAATACCAACGGTTTTAGAAAATGAAAAACATTCCTTATATTATAAAAGCTGTCAGCTGAGACATAATCTAATATGGCTATTACTAAGTTGAATACTTCATCGTAAACTTAATGTCGCCTTGGTCTTTGCCCTTTTTTGTTGGGAGGGTTTGTATGCCGTAAGTAGATATAAAGAAGTAGCTTCTTGGTCGTATATGTACACCGGTTTTCATGGGTACGCCACTCCGAGGTCCCGGATTCGATTTCCGGCAGAGTCGATGTGGGTATGGGTTTTTGTGGTACCATCTTTACTTCTAATTTTCCATAACACAAGTGCTTTAGCTACTTACATTGGGATAAGAGTAATGTATGTGGTGTTGTCTCTCATTCATTCATTCATACATTCACGCTTGGGTTCAGAGGTTTGGCACTCAACGGGTAACAGACATGTAGACAGAGTTGCTTTCCATTTTATCATATAATTAACTTGCTTTGTCAAGAACGAAACCTCTTAACGTTCGGGCTTACGTGTTTTACACCATATTGAAATATACAGGAGCTAAGATGGCCCAGTGGTTAGAATGCGTGTATCTTAACCGATTATTTCTGGTTCAAACCCAAGCAAGCAACACCATTTATATGTATATGTGCTTAATTTGCGTTTATAACATCTCGTGCTCGGCCGTGAAGGAAAACATGTGCATTCCATCAACCCGCATTGGAATAACGTGGTAGAATAAGATCGAAACCCTCTACTTAGTGGGAGAGGAGGCCTTAGCCATGCAGTGGGAAATTTACAGGCTGTTCGTTTAATTTATATTGGAATATAAGTCTGCAATGTGCGGCTAAAAATTCGAATCATCCAAAGATCCGTCGAACTGGGTCAATGTCTAAGAAATAAAAGTATAAGAAATCTCGAGTAGATTGCGATCGGATGAAGAATTCACTATTGAAATTCGTTCAATAGTTTCATGATACGAATGACAATTCGCTTTTTTGATTCGAATAACAATCGTTGACATAGATCGCTTTTAATCGAGTTTTATTCGATGTTTTTTGTACATCTTTGACTGTCAAGTGCGCTGGCGATATTTATTTCTGGGAACGTTGTTTCGATTTTCTTTATTTCTCTGTATAAAGCTGGGGCTGTACTTGGTATTTTTGTAACGATTTTTCCAACTATTTAGTATGTTTGTATTTATTAAACACGTTATCTATAAATGGTCTGAACCAGTCAACAATAGCCTGTCAATTTCCCGTTGCTGAGCTAAGGCCTCCTGTCCCTTTGAGGAGAAGGTTTGGAACATATTCCACGCTGTTCCAATGCGGGTTGGTGAAATAAAGTGTAAAAATGTAAGTGCAATACCACTGAACTTACTAGTTTGGTAAACGCAAATATTTGTTTCATTTAATCCTGCAAAAAAAAACGTACTTTTCAATATCACAAGTTTTTTTATTGATAATGTCCACTATATGATTTACTACCAACAGTTCTTGATTAATATATCTTCATTTGTAATACAACACTATTTCACTTAATTACGTAAATCCACTTTAATTTCAGTTCTAAAGTAACGAAAACAGATTTGCCGACATTAATATCGCTATTTTTTAACCCCCGACGCAAAAAGAGGGGTGTTATAAGTTGGACGTGTCTGTCTGTCTGTCTATCTGCATGTGTGTCGGTCTGTTTGTGGCATCATAGCTCCCGAACGAATGAACCGATTTCAATTTAGTTTTTTTTGTATTATAGGTGTTTTACGGGCGAGTGTTCTTAGATGTTTGATGAAAATCGGTTTAGCCGTTTAAAAGTTATGGGGGGTTAAAGTGGGCTTATGTTTTTTGTGGCGGGGGTTTCTGAAATTTTTAATTTCATATTTTCTCGATGAACGAACTATTAAAATGGCGGACCGAAACCGGACTAAGGATGTTCGCAAAACGAATGGAGGATGAATAAATTTATACAGATAAAAAATATATTATGTTAGTTGTAACGTACATTTTAGATATATTGTAAATTATATTTATTTAATTTATTATAAATTGGAATACTAAATAGTTGTAAAAAAATGTAAAAATTTACCTACTATTCGATAGAAATGCTATTATTTTATACATATATTATGCAATATTTATTAATTCTTTTTAAAAATTATGAGTGTGTTTCTACGACTTACCACTGTAATTAACTACCTATTTATAAGTTAATAAGGTCATTTGCGTATAACGACAATACAAATCAAAACTAACAAACAAATTTTTATTTAAGACAGAAACTGTTGCCGGCTAAAAATTTGAATGTACCTTACCTCCAATTTCTATAAAATGTAATTAAAAAATTAAGTTAACATAAAATTAAGTTTCAAAATACTATATTGTTCTTTAGCATTCATTATCCAGCCATTTAATAATTTTCACCTCACTAGTGTAACCCAAGTGACATGTCAATTCACGGTGAAAATTGTTTATTTATCATTTCTCTTAGTCCCATTGGAATAAACTTTAAGTATGTGTATGTATCCCTTCAAGGAGACATTTTGAAAGGCTTCTGGATTGTATGACTTCTTTTAAGACATACATTTATGAGGCTTATAAATACCACATTTATGAGGATATAAAATACGCGTGTGTTAGTGTAACGCGTTACGTAACGAAGCCGTTTACCTTCCCATAAGAAGTTATCACTTCAAAAAAGAGTAATAATAATAAAATTTCAAACTAAAATTGTAACCACCAAATAATATACAAATTAAAGATAGGTACAACGTATCTGTGGACACGAATATAACATATAAAAGTATATATGTCAGTAAAATTGCAATAAAAAAACACTGTGAAAAAATTTACAAAATGTATTACTTATGTGCGTTATTGTAATTGTTCAAATGTATTTCATATAATTAGATAGGTTCTCCACGTATTGTCACGTTCGAATAATCGATGTAAATACGCGAACACGCTACGTCACGTGAAGTGCTGCCATTATCTAAGCGCGACATTAACAGTTAGAGGCTTCATATGTTACGATCGACACTCAGTGTATTAACATATTCAATGTTGATTGGAGTGCTCGATACTCAGTACATGTAACGCCAGTGTAGGGTTTTGTGTCACATACGTTTTATCTAAACTTCAAGGAAATCAAATCAAATCAAATTATATTTTATTTAATTAGACTTTATAGATGATAAAAAAGCGTGGAGTTAAAACCTGTTGACTTCTAAGCAGGGTATATTAATTTATATAATTGTATTTAACTAACACGACTTTGTAGTTTTTAAATGTTAAAAAAGAGTTTCTTCCCGGTTCTTCTCGGTAGAATCTACTTTCCGAACCGCTTCACTTAATTGTTAAATGACGATTCAAAAGTGCTTGTAAAAGCCTACTTGAATAAATTTTATTTTGATTTGATTTGATTTACAATTCAGGGAATGTAGATTCTACCAAAAATAATCGACAAGAATCTCAGTGGAGTCTTTACAGAACTGAAAATGAATTGGAAATATATTATTATGTCAATAGGAAAATAGTATTTATTTTATAAAATCACTGCGTCATAACTAGAATAGCTTAGCAACTTTAAAAGTCATTCGACGCAATACGAAATAACAATAACGAATCAGCTGTTTATTTAACACGGATAATTAAAAGATAGGAGCTCCGCTCAGCCGTGACAGTCTAAGGATTTCTTTGTGAACAGTTAATAAAGTGAAACAAAGCGAACTTTTAATACTGTTTCCAAACAGCTTCGCGAACCAAAAAGATTAAATTCAACAAATATAATATAAACGCAGCTAATAAAGCTGTTTTTGTACTTTTATAAGTTTAATTATGCGACGATGTATAGCTATATAAATCGGTCTAACCATTCCAGAGATTAGCCCAAAACAAACAGACAGACAGACAGAGCGACAAAAAATGTCAAAAATGTTAATTTGGTATATGTACCGTGTACTGAATGCATTGAATAAAAAAGGTCTATTTTAATATTACAAACAGACACTTCAATTTTACTAATCCGGCGGGCTATGTCGATGACTTTGGTTCTTTGACGGATCACCTCATTTCTGATGCGATCCCTCAAAGAAACACCGAGCATAGCCCTTTCCATAGCACGCTGAGCGACTTTAAGCTGGTGTACCAGCCTTGTCGTGAGTGTCCACGTTTCGGCTCCGTATGTCATGACGGGTAGGACGAAGTCATCGACATAGCCCACCGGATTAGTAAGCTGAAGTGGCAGTGGGCTGGTCTTTGTCGTAGAACCGACAACCGTTGGGGAAAACGTGTTCTAGAGCGGAGACTGCGTCTCGGCAGACATAGCGTAGGACGTCCTCAGGCACGGTGGAGTGACGATATACGCAAGGCGGCAGGCAGGAGCTGAATGCGAGTAGCCGGAGAAAGACCACAGTGGCGTGCACTTGGAGAGGCCTATGTCCAGCATTGGACAGAAACGGGCTGATGATGATGATGATGATGACTTCAATTTTATTATTTGCATAGATGTACTTGCCTTAGATGCTAGAAATGTATATTCAAACTCAAATTTCTTATTGATTGTCAAATTATATCAATTTTATTATTTACATGCTTTAGTTTAAGAAACGTTATTCGAATGTGATTCTTAAATAAACGTTACGTACTTATCAGAATCTAACTATCGACTATTAATATAAAATAACGATTCGTTAAATATGGAAACCGGACTCGAAGTAACAATATATTAAACAGACAGACAGCACACGTTACAGTTTTATATGTATAGATTTATCTCAGCGATTTATCTGATTAGTACATTGTTACGTAGAATGTATTGACAGTCCTTTTGTATTTATATATTAGATAAAATTAATGAATGTTATTTAGAGGTCTTATGTATATAGAAACTTATGCGAGCATGCGGTTTCTCTTGCTTCATATTTGTATTGATAATGGCTTACAGCTATAATGTAACAGTGGTAGGCGGACGGGTAAATGTACCACCTAATGGTAAGTGGTCACCACTGACCATTGATTGGCGCTGAACTAATATTGACTACTAGTTGTCCACGGTTTCGCTCGCGTTTTAAGGGGGGGGGGGGCTTGTTTGTTATGTGTTAGGTACTAAAAGTAGTGTATGTTCTTCCGTCGAGTTCTTTACTTCATACTAAATATCATCAAAATCGTTTCATTGGTTTGGTAGTGAAAATACGACAGATAGACAGAGTTACTTTCACATATATATATAATATTAGTATACATATGTGGAAGTAGAGAAGTTGTATCCATTGAGCCTGCCATTCCACTGGCTCTCTCGCCACAAACAAACCAGACACCAGATCTATCAAATATTGGCTGCTTGGAGGTCGAATATGATGAGTGGGAACATAGACAGACTTCCAATAGAAAAAAATGTTTATCACAGACTTAAAGAAAATGGTACATGTTTAAAGGTAATTTATGAAATTTTATTAATCGCCTAAGACAAAACTAATGAAATGTATAATATAACAATACATTAACCAACAACAATAACAAAAGCCTATAAATTTCCCACAGTTGGGCTAAGGCCTACTCTCCCTTTAAGGAGAGGATTTGGAACATATTCTACCACACTGTTCCAATGCGGGTTGGTAGAATGCACATGTGGCAGAATTTTGTTGAAATTAGACACATGCAGGTGTCCTCAAGATGTTTTCCTTCACCGCCGAACACCAGATATCTTATAAACACAAATAAAGCACATGAATATTCAGTGGTGCTTGCCGGGGTTTGAACCTTCAATCATCGTTTAAGATGTATTACAAAACATACAATAAATTATATTCGTTATTAGAAATAGTTCATTATGTTCTATATATCATAAAACATTCTATTCGATTCTATTCACAATATAACAATATATACAGACAGACGGCTAAATGTCTTACGTAAAGCCTTTGTATTGTCAAACAAGCTTATCAACCATTTAATGATATATTGACCGTGATTGACATTGATCAATCAATTTAAGTGGATTTAATTAGCATTTGAAAGCACTTCAGTCTATAAGTACTGTATACTAAGTACTACTAAGTACTATTTGTTGTAAATTTATTTTTTATTGTAATAACAACGTGATGTTAGTCTAAATTTAAAACAGGTGAAGTAGCGTAGTTCAACTGCTTATTTATTTTTATTTTTGATGATTTAGATGGCAAACGAGCAAGGGGTTCACATGATGGAAAGTGACTACCACCGCCCACGGACATCTGCAACAGCGTGGGGCTGGCAAGTGTGTTTGCCCTTAAGGAAGGATTACGCTCTTTTCTTGAAGGTTCCCAAGTCGTATCGGTTCGGGAAAACGGTGGTGATTTAATATACTTATATACTATAAGATTCAGCGAACTATTATGTGTTTTCTAATATATAACCTAACGTTTTATGTATATGGCTCAGCAATTTGGCATATAGACAAAACAATATTTGTATCCAAATTGTTTTGACGCAACTTACAGTGGTGTGAATTGGTAGAATTAATTGTCACTTAAGGAAAAAATAATCATTTGTGTCTTGGATGACAGAAGTGATAACTTAAAAAAAAGCGTCTGACGTCTAAAAATACGCTGTGCGTTCGAGTGAGAGAGCAGTTGCCTGCTTATTGCTGCTGAATGCGTGAGAGAAAGAGATGCCAGACAGTCTGGCGCCATAACGCGTTACGTAACGAAGCGGTTTACCCTCCCTCAAGAAGTTATCTTTCTCTTTGTCTTTTTTTATAACAATCATTCGACGACCTCCGTGGTCGAATAGTATGTACACTGGATTTCATGGGTATGCCACTCCGAAGCCCCGGGTTCGATTCCCGATCGAGTCGATGTAGACAAAGTTCATTAGTTTTCTATGTTGTGTTGGGTCTGGGTGTTTGTGGTACCGCCGTTACTTCTGATTTTCCTTAACACAAGTGCTTTAGTTAGTCACATTGGGATCAGAGTAATGTATGTGATGTTGTCCAAATATTTTTTTATACTCTTACTAAATTATTAATTTATTATTCATACGAGATTATTAATGAATACTTTATTTCATTGTCTGTCCCTTTTTGGTACAGATAATAGCGTTCTTTGATCAGTTATTATATTTAGGAAAATAATTCGTATTACGCTAAGCGTCTTAGAAATAATTAACAAAATAAATCATCATTAATATATAGAATAAAAAAGCTATCTTTACATACATGGTTAGTTCCACACGAGTCGATATGGCCCAGTGGTTAGAACGCGTGCATCTTAACCGATGATTGCGGGTTCAAACCCAGGCAAGCACCGCTAACTCATGTGCTTAATTTGTCTTTATAATTAATCTCGTGCTCAGCGGTGAAATTTCATAGAAATTCTGCCACATGTGAATTCCACCAACCCGAATTGGAACAGCGTGGTGGAATATGTTCCAAACCTTCGCCTCAAAGGGAGAGGAGGCCTTTAGCCCGGCAGTGGGAATTTACAGGCTGTTGTTGTTGTTGTAGTTCCACATATATTTACACAATTAAATTAATCTCAAACGTATCCTTATATAATGTTGTATATTAATATTTATATGTAAGTAAGTATATAAAGTTGGAGAGGGGTTAGTTAAGCGAATATCAGTTAGCATTATGATTTGATAAATTTTTATTGGACGAGATAGCTTGGTAATTAGAGGTTAATTGGGTCGTTAACTATGCGTATGTTGAACCGCCAGCGATACTCAGTAGTGATGTGATCTGGTTTAAAGGTTGAGTAAGCCAGTGTAACATACACAAGGAATAGCACAGGTTCGCTAGGTATATTTCTGACGGTATTCTTCTTACCACCCGGTATTCAGCAGTAGTCAGCCTACATATGTATAATGGTTAAGGCTAAATTACTTCTAAGTGTATTTATTTAAGAAACCCTTAGTAAATTATAAGTATAATTTCTAACAGGAGGCCCAGATCTTCCATGTCTAATGATGATGATTGATTGAGATAATTATTAATGGGGGGGGGGGGGGTGGATTCTTTGTCGTAACTTTGTTTTAGTATATCTCGAGACTGGGGGGTTTGATCCACATGGTTTCAAACAATTTTTGTTGTATTTCAAGATACCTTTTTAACGATACTCGATACGATGGGGTAAGTAGAATTCTTTTTCGATTTAACTTTTCGCTGTATTTTTGAAAAATGATTATTTTTCGATAATTTTAAAAACCAATTTATGAATTATCATTATACATTTCTCCGCCAATTTTCGTGGCAATCGGTGCGGAATCAGTGAGAACGAGCCAGGACAGACAGACGGACAGACATGACGAAACTATAAGGATTGCTAGTAGATTACGGAACCCTAATAATTAAATTAAAAACCAAGAACTCGTTACATAAATAACAGAGGAATATAATATAAAACCACTTTAATGATAATAGAATCTGGTTTCAGCTAGTATAAAAGTAACAATAAGCTTTTCTTTATGAAAAATCTATTTGCGAATGGGGGTAAATCAAATCAAAATATCTTCATTCAATTAGGCTCATGAAAGCATTTTTGAAAGTCACGTTGCAGTGTTGAAATATGTATGTATAAAGCTACAAAGACGCATGCCTTGCTCCTTTCTTCCGCCCTGCGTTGCTTTGTGTGCGTGGCGTTACTTAATTGTCATATACTGGGTTATTGGTACATCGACGTATATTCTGATAGGGGTGACTATTTGCAATAATTTTAACCCCCATATGCATAATCCGAAAGTGAACCATTTTTGAGTTATCACGTTTTTAAATATTTATAATCGTAACTTCAAATATTTATTTAAAAAAAAAGTATCAATTAAAACCTATTTTTTTTTCTTTTGTTTTACAAAAAACGATTAAACACTGGATATTTGTCTACATTTAAACAATAATTATCGGTCCAAATTTTAAAATTCGAGACGGAAAACGAATTTAATTTATTATTGAATGAATTATTTTATTTTTACATTAATTGGTAAATTTAAATTAATTAGGTTAACTAGCTATAAAATTAGATAAGTAAAATAAATTAAATGAACTCGAATAGAAATACTGTAACCAATAAAAAAAATTAAGTAAACGTAAAAATGTAAATAGTAAAACAAACATTGCATTTAAGTAAAGAAAAAAAGGTTTTTTTTTTTATTTTATTTATTATTATTTTATTAAACAAATATGTTTAATAACTACAAATTTCCTTTAACTAAAAATTTAAATCTCAATAAGTTACTATGACCAACACATTTTTTTTAATTCATAGAATAAAATATTTCATAAAAACGTACATAAAAATAAATCATTAACGGATTAAACACATCGTGTATTGCGCGATCAAACGATCCGACTATAAAAACGGCGAGCCAATTACAATTGCGAGAATAGAAATAAAGCTATGGTCACACCGACGCAATTAGATAACGACAAAGGGATGGCCAGCATTCGCACTGCTGTAGATCTAAAGGTGATTTCACGAGTGAATTTTTTTTTATGGTTGGCGGACGAGCATATGGGCCACCTGATGGTAAGTGGTCACCATCGCCCATAGACAATGACGCTGGAAGAAATATTAACTATTCCTTACATCGTCAATGTGCCACCAATCTTGGGAAATAAGATGTTATGTCCATTGTGCCTGTAGTTACACTGGCTCACTCACCCTTCAGACCGGAACACAACAATAATGAGTACTGTTATTTGGCGGTAGAATAACTGATGAGTGGGTGGTACCTACCCAGACGGGCTTGCACAAAGCCCTACCACCAAGTGTTCACCGCTTGTGTTACCGCGACTTACATACCGCGACTCACAGCCTTAATGTCGTTAAAGCAATAACGTTAACTCAGGCTGTATTGAGACAACGGGCGGTATGAGTCAACGATTATTCACTTCCCGTGTTATTCAGGACGACCGTAAATCGCACGTGCATTGTATTTTAAACGTTAAAAGTTTTTCAGACTGTTTATTTAAACGCGTGTCTTGTAATTGCTACGAAATCGCATTTGGTAAATTTGTAATATGGATTAAGTAGGAAAATGTTGTCTGTGAGATTTTGTTGGTGCCAAATATGTTATCAAGTCATCTATTTTTACAAAAAAAAATTAAAAATTTGTACAGTATTGTAACATAAGAATTATGAATATGTATACAAATTTTAAATTATATAATAAGATAACAAGTAACCGCAATATGCTACAAATAAAATCGCGCGATTTTAATCGTTAAAGTGAAAGCGACCTAAGTATTAGTTATCTAGAGATTTCAAACGAGGCAATTAAAATTATCCTTTATGGCTATTCCCTATATATTGTGATCCAATTGAGCTACATTCAGAGCATTAGAAATAGAAATTAGATAAATGCTTTGTAGCTTAGTGTTACCCATATTGCGAAATAAGCCAGCGGAGGGTCTTAATTTGGATTAGGAAACACAAATAGCTTCAATATTTCATTTAATAACTATACTAATATCATAAATGTGAAAGTAACTATGTCTGTCTATCGCACTTCTACTACCAAACCACTGACCCGGATTTGATGAAATTTGGTATGAATCAAATTTTATGTCCATGTAAGGACATAGAATCCTTTTTAACCGACTTCAAAAAAGAGGAGGTTATCAATTCGTCTCTATTTTTTTTATGTTTCTTACCTCATAACTTTTCACTGACCTCATAGAATATCTATCAAAAAAGCAATACGATATACTTTAAGATATGTGTTCCTTACAAATTACCTTTTATAAGATAATATACTGGGGCTCAATCAAAGGGCTCGTATAGCTTCTTTATTTTGATTGTTGAGGCGCGTGCCCGTAGCTGACACCGGCTCCAAAAATATCAATAACTATAACTACAGTATATAATCGTAGATCGACTTTTAAGTAGTCTAATATTTTTCATTTCATTTTACTTACGATGACTCTAAAAAAATATGTGGAATACGCAATTATTTTTATTACTTTTTAGAGCATGTTTATTTGTTTTAAAATTGTGTTTTGTTTGAAGTCGGTTTTTCTTTTTGTTAAAATTTTTATTTATTGCCTAACACATTACAATCTACCCCATAAAACGCGAGCGATATCGCATGCGACAATTTGTCTTTATATAAATACTTCAAATATACTTTACCCGTTTTCACCTATGACTTTGGTTGGAAGTAAGTGTGAAGTATGGGGCAGTTGACCATCACAGGTTTTCAAGTTTAAGAGAACTGCCCCTGTCTTATTCTCCGCGTTTTTTTTCTCTATGTTAGACAAGCGGACTGGCAAATAGGCCACTTAACCACTGCTATTGAATAGTAGTTCTGCGAGATATATTAATCATGCGACAGATCACCAATGCTACGCTTATTTTATCCTCTAATTAGTGTTTTTTTTTTTAATACTTACATAAAAAATATATTTCACCACAAACTGTAAAAGTACAAGTACAAGTACTGTTTGTGAATATCTTCCAAGATTGTAACAAATGTTTCATACTTATAAACAAAAGCACTCATTTCCCAGATTGAGATGACGATGATAATTGCGGGTTCAAACCCAGGCAAACACCACTATTTATATATGTGCTTAATTTGTGTTTATATTCATCTCGTGCTCGGTGGTGAGGGAAAACATCGTGAGGAAACCTGCATGTGTCTAATTTCATCGAAATTCTGCCACATGTGCATTCCACCAACCCGCATTTGAACAGCGTGGTGGATTATGTTCCAAGCCCTCTCTTTAATGTAAGAGGAGGCCTTATCCCGATAGGCTGTTACTTTACTTTATGTTACTTACTGTTTTCCATTATTTTAACTTTTAAAACTGACGAACTCAATACAAAGTTTCATCACCAATTTATCCCCTTTTGAAGATTAGATGTAAAAGTATTTCTTAATATTACATTACATAAGCAATTATAGTGCTAAGTTTTATCCAGTTTCCCATCAGTTAAGCTGTGCGTGACATTCATTTAAAAATTATATTAATCGGTTACAACCCTTGAAAACCCTGTTCGATCCCCATTAAATATTTGTATAAGTGATACGGGTGTTTATTCTATGTGTGCGTTTCTGGTCCTTCGGTACAGGATATACGCAATGTTGATTATAACGTACTTATTTATTAATAACTAGCAATTCGCCCCGGCTTTGCACGGGTGAAATGATATGATGATTGATACTAATTATATCTAAAAAGATAAGGCCTCTTCTTCCATTAAGGAGAGAGATGGAACATATTCCACCACGCTGTTCCAGTGCGGGTTAGTGGAATGCACGTGTGGCAGAATTTCGATGAAATTAGGCACATGCAAGTTTCCTCACGATGTTTTCCTTCACCGCCAAGCACAAGATGAATTATAAACAAAAATTAAGCACATATTTATAGTGGTGCTTGCCTGGGTTTGAACCCGAAAACATCGGTTAAGATGCACGCGTTCTAACCACTGGGCCATCTCAGCTCAAGTATATGTATAACATATTTATTTCTTATTTATTTACTATATTGTCAATGTATTGTATACTGCTTCCTCTCAAATCACTCTATCTAATAAATCAAATCTGTTGCGTAATTTTAAAGATCTAAGCATACATCCCTAAGAACTAAAGTTTTTTTTTATATGATAGGAGCAAACTAGCAGGAGCCTCACCTGATGGAAAGTAACTACCACCGCCCACGGACATCTGCAACACCGTAGAAGCTCTCGGTGCGATATATAATATATATAATTACTTGGTGGTAGGGCTTAGTGCAAGCCCGTCGGGGTAGGTACCACCCACTCATCAGTTATTCTCATTATAATACTCAGTATTGTTGTGTTCCGGTTTGAAGGATGAGTGAGCCAGTGTAACTATTGACACAAGGGACATAACAACTTAGTTCCCAAGGTTGGTGGCGCATTGACAATATAAGGATAAGTTAATATTTCTTACAACGTCATTGTCATCTACTCGTCCGCCAACTTACACCATAAAACAAAATATATTATTTCTGCTTTATATTTACCGTTTAGCGTTATATTTTAAACTTGACCTGTAAATACATTTATCTTTTATATGACAAAACGTTGAGAAAATTCTTTAACACATAGGAACCTCGATTCCCTTACTCCAGTAACATTAATCACTGACAGAATCAGTGATAATCATTATATGTGCACGAGACGTAAGGATAAGCTTATAACGCCAAGATTCCGACTCCGCTAAGTCCTTGTCGGATCAAGGTGTTCGTTTCCATATTAACATCCGCAGATAATTTTAACTTTGCCTATTAACCAAAAAATTGTATTATTACATATTATTCGATACGAGATTGTATTGTATACTATATATTATATAGATGATAAAAGCGTGGAGCCAAATAGAAAAATAAATAGAAATAGCCAGAGGCGCGCGAGACGGCGTTTTATTCCCAGGGTGTGCTATCAATCATAAACTCACTAATTGTATAATAACTTTTCGCACACAAGCATTCCTTAACATTTTTTTTATTTCACAAGAGAAGCATTTTGATTATCATTATTGAAGTTTTTTTTTTTGAGTGCAATAATGACTTAATTCTATTAGTAATCTAAATTAACAATAAAACATAAACTTGGTTTTAATCATTACATATCAAATATTACTTTTATCATCGCTAAGTGCTTCTAAAAATGATTGACTAACAGCAGACCAACCTGGTCGCCATCAATTCTATTTTGCACATCAGAATTTCCCACTACTGGGCTAAGACCCCTTCTCCCTTTGAGGTGAAGTTTTGGAACATATTCCACCACGCTGTTTCAATGCTTGGTGGAATACACATGTGGCATATTTTATATAAAATTAGACACATTCAAGTTTCCTCACGATGTTTTCCTTCACCGCTGAGCATGAGATGAATTATACACAAATTAAGCACATGAATATTCAGTAGCGCTTGCCTGGGATTGAATCATTGGTTAAGATGCATGCTTTCTAACCACTGGGCCATCTCGGCTCACTTCACTTTAACATAAAAAATAATTCAAATATTTTTATTTCTTAACCAGTTATCACAATAATAAATAATAATAAATAAATAAATAATAAATATGAGACAACATCACATGCATCACTCTGATCCCAATGTAAGTATCTGAAGCACTTTTGTTATGGAAATCAGAAGTAACGACGGTACCACAAACACCCAGACCCAAGACAACATAGAAAACTAAGGATAATCTACATCGACTTGGCCGGGAATCGAACCCGGGACCTCAAAGTAGCGTAACCGTGAAAACCGGTGTACATACCACTCGACCATGGAGGTCGTCAGAGATATTACATTCCTTCCATTATCGATGTTCTTGGAACACAAACACAAGTTACCTTATATTGAAAAGAAAGCATAATTCCTACCAGCTAATCATTTCTTAATTGCAAAAAGTCTAAGAAAATTCTTTTAACCTCGAGTTTCCTAACAAGCTTTGAAAATTTTGTTTACGAGAGAAAGGCTCTGAGTAAAACAAGTGACTGTAGTGTGAGCATGTTTGTGTGTGTTCTGAAGTTTGCTTTTTTTTGCACGTAGCATTTTTGCACACCTACTCTCGAGTGCAATGCGTCTGATATTAATTAGTACTACGTTACTTCATACCGGGATTATAAAGACTCAATTTGTTTTTTCGTTATATTTTGGATTCTTTATAATCTTTCGTATTTAGAATATAATATCACGGTTTGTTAAACAAAAAACTGGCGAAGTGGGAATCTGACTGAGAATCGGTATAAAGGAGCCCCCTTACATATTTAATTTGTTATGTTTCTTAGCATTCATTATTATCGCAGAATCAAAAAAATCAAAATCAAAATAAACTTTATACAAGTAGGCTTTTACAAGCACTTTTGAATCGTCATTATACAACTAAGTGAATCTACCGCCGGTTCGGAAAGTAGATTCTACCGAGAAGAACCGGCAAGATACTCAGTAGTTACTCTTTTTCAACCTTTAAAAAATACAAATTCAAGTTAGTTAAATACAATTATTTAAATTAACAGCAACAGAAATACATCTTTATAGCCTGTAAATTCCCACTGCCGGGCTAAAGGCCTCCTCTCCATTTGAGGAGAAGGCTTGGAACATATTCCACCACGCTGTTCCAATGCGGGTTGGTGGAATACCCATGTGGCAGAATGTCTATGAAATTTGTCAAATGCAGGTTTCCTCACGATGTTTTCCTTCACCGCTGAGCACGAGATGAATTATAAAGACAAATTAAGCACATGGGTCAGCGGTGCTTGCCTGGGTTTGAACCCACAATCATCGGTTAAGATGCACGCGATCTAACCACTGGGCCATCTCGACTAATATCTCATCTAATAAAAAGACTGGTTGAAATCTGAGCCGCGCCACCATATTTTCATGTACTTGAAATGCGTTCGTAGTTCACCTCGTTCAACATTGATAGATTTTTTTAGGCAATCGAGGAGGAGGCTCTTCTAATGGAAAGTGATTACGACCGCCCGTGGACATCTGCAAAACCTTGCAAAATCAATGAAGGTAGGAGTACTCTTTTTTTCTTGAAGGTTCCCAGCTCGTATCCAAAGAAAATTGTAACGAAACTCTATCTCAAGCTTATCCCCTTATTCTGATTGGATTACTGTGGTGGGAAGTTACCAAACTTCCCCTCCATTGAGGTTGCTTAAATGTGACGTTTATAGACTATTACTTAACTTTAAATTAAGATAACGTTGTTCGAATACTTAAAAACAAGCATCTCTTTATCTATTCTATTAACCGAAAATAATTATTATTACTTTACAGATACATAATCTTATTACGGTGCTTAATTCAAACGACCTTGAAGTTCGTATCATCAAAGTTATCTTCATCAGATAAAACCTCACCGAATAGAGACGGTCAGTTAATCTTAAGTGCGGTGTATAGATGTCTGATTGAATTTTAATGACTCTTGAATTTGAATGAACTTTAAATTGTTTTAACGCCCAATGGGATTTCTTGCTGTGATTGGTTCGAAATTTGAAAATTTTAACAAACAATTTTAAATTCTGATTACAGAATTTAGATTCTTTGTTATATATGTGTGTGTGACAAAAAATATTTAGGTATTCGTGTATGTTTTTTTTACAATAATAGCTGAATTTGTCACACTCAATGTAAATTCCCACGGCTGGCAAATTTCATAGAAATTCTGCCACATGTGTATTCCACCAACCCGCATTAGAACAGCGTGGTGGAATACGTTCCAAACCTTCTCCTCAAAGGGAGAGGAGGCCTTTAGCCCAGCAGTGGGAATTTACACGCTGTTGTTGTTGTTGTTGTCACACTCGTCAGATAAAAAATTATAATGATATCGCCTCAAAGAAAATTATATCCAGTTCATAAAAAAATATATTAAAATTATTTGCTTTATATTAAAATCGGAAACATTATAATTTTTCGTCAAATTAGTTTTGTATTATACAGCATATTATACATAAGTATTACTTAGGGGATTATTTAAATGTTATATATCATATAATATAATAATCATATATATATATATATATATATATATTTTTACCTACTTGTTGGCAGGGCTTTGTGCAAGCCCGTCTGGGTAGGTACCACCCACTCATCAGTTATTCTACCGCCAAACAATAGTACTCAGTATTGTTGTGTTCCGGTCTGAAGGGTGAGTGAGCCAGTGTAACTACAGACACAAGGGACATAAAATCTTAGTTCCCAAGGTTGGTGGCACATTGACGATGTAAGGAATAGTTAATAATTCTTACAGCGTTAATGTCTATGGGCGATGGTGACCACTTACAATCAGGTGGCCCATATGCTCGTCCGCCAACCTATAACATAAAAAAAAATATATTTTTTTTTATAATTGTAAAGAATCCGAGCCAATGTTGCCTCGTGGTTAGAAAGCGTACATCTTAACCGTTTGCGGGTTCAAACCCAAGCGAGTACGTTGAACATTTTAAAGTTTTTTGTTTGTTTATGTGCTCGAGATGATATATAATTCAGCGGTGAAGTGAAATCGTGAGGAAACCTGCCTTTGTCTTATTTCCCGCACTAGAGCAGCGTTGTGGAATATCTTCCTAACCTCTCCTTAATAGAGAGAGATAGTTTTCTAGCATTGAGAAATTTAGAGGCTGTACAGTGTACATGATATTATTGTAAAGAGTCCATTAAAAATTCCGTCAGACAGTGGATCACTTTTGACAATGCATTTCGACCGAAAAGTTTAGTTTAATACCAAAGTTAAGGCAATTGTATAATCTTCTTTCAGTACACAAATATATACTTTAGGTCTAAGCCCTGAAAAGAAAACTTTTTATTGTTAGTTAAAATCTTGGTTGGTGTTTAATATGAAGATGTGTACTCTGCTTCGTTCGAGTAAAATACATGAAACGAAACAAATATAAATAGATAACAATATACTACTATACCCCCGCACAAAATTATATTTTGGAACATTGTTTCTGAACGCACCCGTAAACGTCAAACATGGTCGACCGTTGAACTGTCAAGTCATTGAATTTCATGGACTTAATATCGAAACATCTCGATTATACGAATTTTGAGGATATATAACAACAACAACAACAACCTGTAAATTTCCCACTGTTGGGCTAAGGCTAAGACTTCCTCCTTTTGAGGAGAAGGTTTGGAACATATTGTGGATTATGTTCCACACTGTTCCTATACGGGTTGGTGTAATTTACATGTGGAAGAATTTTTATGAAATTAGACACATGCAGGTTTCCTCACGATGTGTTCCTTCGTCGTCGAGCATGAGATGAATTATGAACTCAAGTATTCAGTGGTGCTTGTCTGGCTTCGAACCCGAAATCATCGGTTAAGATACATTCGTTATAACCACTATGCCATCTCTGCTGAGGATATATGTTATAGAGTAAAACATAATTATTATTTAACGGTCTATAATTGTGGATAGGTTTCGATGAGGTCTTTCATAAACCAATCAATAACAAAATAAACACAAAGCGTTACTAAACAGCTTACACACGCTCAATGAAATAAAAACAAACAATAAAGCGCTTTCATTGCTTTAAAAAGCGATTAATAATCCAAGTCACTGTATTAATGAATGTCAAAAAATGACATTGAGTGGCGTAAAGTAAGCCGCACTGCCGTCCTCTGTTGAAATCGCTTATAGTACGACACAACATAGATGTAGCATCGGCAAAATACGTAAAACCGATCACATCCGAATTAAGTACGCTATCCCAAATTATCAATATTTATTTCTTACGTGAATATGATTTTTACACAAACGTTATAACTTGTAATATCAGATGACTAGATATTCGTCAATTTGGTACCTCGATTTACATGCACTTGCTTTCTCTGACGGGAGAATCTATAGCGACGAATAGCGTCGAATGGCGCGATAGGGAGTTATTTCTATTGGTTGTATAAATCGGAAGTAGTGAATTTGCCGATGCTACATCTAAGTTGTGTCGTACTATACATATCCTTTACATCCCTTTAATGCTAACAGGAAACCATATGAATATATGTTATACCGCTAATTGACTTCGGAATAACAAAGAAAATATATTTTCGTTCGCTTTGATGAGAAAAAAAGAAGATTTGACGTTCACGTGTCTGCGGTACAGATAAAAAATTGTGTCGAGTTCTTTCGTGTCTTGTTTGTTTGACGAAGAAATTTAAATATTTTGTTCTTTTTTTAAAATGGTAACTAAATTTAAAAAAATAATTCGAATTCAACGATGAAGTATTTGAAATTGGAATTTTTTATTTGTCATAATAAAAGTTAAATATATTTTATTATGAATAATTAATTCAATAAATATTTTCACATTAAAACATTTTTTTTAATTAAACTGAATAATATTGAGTTAAAGTAATCTAATATTAAAAAAAAAAAAACATCTTCAAAAAAGGCTTTTCTCGAAATGTTACTACGACCGAATTTTTTGCAAATTCGTTTTACAAAACCGTTTCGTAAATTATAGATTTTATTCCTAACACATCAAGGTTCAAATTAGTTCAACGCGTATAACAATTTATCTTTATCAACCTACATCGAAGTATAGGAAGTTAACAGAGAAAACGACTCGCCGACGCGTCTTGACGAGTTGCAAAGTAGAACATTAATCATTCCATCAAATAATCTGAAACATTCAAAGTCGAGACGAAGTAGGAATGAAAATCCGTAAAAAAATCGAACGAGAATTTGTTCTTTTTGTTTTTAAAACAATTGCCCCTTTATGTATAATTTTTTTGTTTATTTGTCTCATATTATTGTTTTCGATGTAGACTTAGGAACACTTAGAGAGGGACAGGTGGTTATTTCGAATTTTTATTAAAAAAATAGCAGTAATCATTACCCCTTTTTTTGTCTTTGGGTTGTCTATACTTTCTTTAGTTGCTGAATATTTTTTTTAACAAGACAGTCCTATTTGAGACTTTTGCTTATATATGCGTCATCATAGGTGTTTATAAGAAATTATAATAATTATCTTAATCAAATTGACAGATCAATAAAAAGACATCCACATTGAAAGAAATGTCTAAAGTTTATTGACCTCTTTCCCGTAAATTTCGATACAAAATATAAACCACAATGAATGTATATTTTATCAAAGGAAAGGAATGGAATACATTCGCTATTACCGACCGGTTGACACGTGCGTATTTTTTGCTTGTTAAAATATTTCTCGATGTGAATGAACTCGATCGAAAGGATCGAATGAATGAAGGTTTTCGTAAATATTAAATTTACGACGTTACCGCTGTAACTATGTTTTGATTCGATATAAGAACGAGCGACGAGAAACGTTTTTTTTATATATGACGTTCCTTTTTTGAATTTCATAATTGATTTATATCGACTTATGTCTAAAACTTTTTGTTTTTGTTTTTATGGAATAGGTTGGCGGACGGGCATATAGGCCACCTGATGGTAAGTGGTCACCATCACCCATAGACAGTGACGCTGTAAGAAATATTAACTATTCCTTACATCGTCAATGTGCCACCAACCTTGGGAACTAAGATGTTATGTCCCTTGTGCCTGTAGTTACACTGGCTCACTCACCCTTCAAACCGAAACACAACAATACTGAGTACTGTTATTTGGCGGTAGAATAACTGGTGAGTGGGTGGTACCTACCCAGACGGGCTTGCACCGAGCCCTACCACCAAGAAAAAAAATTAATATTTCATGCAGGTAACATTCAAGGTGATACCAATATCTTTATAGGTGTAATCATTGACCTTTAAAGATAAAATTCAAACTTAATAAATAAGACATAACTAAGATAAAACACCGTAATGATAAATAATAATAGGAAAAAAAAACAATATATGGAATTAATACTACAGAACATAAGGGGGTACAACTATACAATAGTTTACTTAAAAATGTATCATTACGTATTATTTCAATAACAGAACGTAACTCAAATAATAAATATATATGAGAGAACATCACATACATTACTCTGATCCCAATGTGAGTAGCTAAAGCACTTTTGTTATGGAAAATCAGAAGTAACGACGGTACCACAAGCACCCAGACCCAAGACAACATAGAAAACTAATTATAATATACATCGACGCGGCCGGGAATCGAACCCAGGACCTCGGACTGGCGTTCTAATGAAAACCGGTGTACATACCACTCGACCACGGAGGTCGTATAAAAGTCAAGATTGACACGACACGCACACGGACACGCAAGGGTTCTGTACCATTATCTATAAAAAACGTCAAAAAAAGATTTCGGTTGCATGGAAGCCCCATTTAAAGTTGTTACATGGCAACAGAAATATATCATCTGGAAAAGTGTCTAGCTATGACGGTTCATGGGATACAACCTGGTGATAGACATGGTTTGGGTACGGAACCCTGAATAGCATATATATATAGCTATGTTATTTATGTTTTTTAATATTCTCAGATTACTGTTGAAGTAGTTATATTTATATGTAATCTCAATGTCATTACAAATATATTTTTGATAAGTAAATCAAATGATCTGTAACTCCAAATATATTTTAAACTTTTTTATTTTATACTAGCTGACCCGGCAAACTTCGTACTGCCATAATCGAAATGCTTAAATTGGTCCAAATGTGATGTGCATAGAAACCTTTGCACGCAGCGAAACTGGTGATCTGAATTGTAACAATAAACAACTGATACTTACATTAAAAACGACACTGTCAATATTTTTTTCTATGTTTTCAATGACACAGGAATCATGAGGTTGGGTGATAAATTGCCATGTCGCTATGATTAAGTCCTTACAACATAAAGTTTGTAAAACCATTTAGTGTAAACTGGCTATGCCATGTTTTAATTTGAAACTCATTTACAATACCAATCAATATAATTTCACTAAATATAACACAGATAAAATATAGGTGGTCAAGTTTTATTATGGTGTATATAGTCGTAGGGGGTATAACCAAGCGCAGTGGGTAAGCGAGCGCACTGCCTGTAGGTATCTCCAGAATAAGGTGCGGGAGGCGAGGGGTTTGTTTCGACCAATCAGTGGGGCCTAAATGGTAAATTAGTTGCGACATGCCTACGCGCCGCACTATGTGTTCAACTTTAATTACGATAAATTACTCTTTCGTTTATCAAATACACACTCTTCTTTCGATTGTAAAGTGTGATTAGAGGTTATGTTGAGCGTTTGGGAATTGGCCGTCATTTTAATTGATATTTAGCTTTCTGGGTAAAGTGTGCGCGGGTAAGTGAGTACATGCGCACACTTATAACATCATCATCATCAGCCCGTTTTTGTCCACTGCTGGACATTCAGCTCCTGCCTGCCGCCTTGCGTATATTGTCACTCCACCGTGCCAGAGGACGTCCTACACTACGTTTGCCGAGACGCGGTCTCCACTCTAGAACACGTTCTCCCCAACACCTCATTTCTGATGCGATCCCTCAGAGAAACGCCAAGCATAACGCTTTCCAGAGCAAGCTAAAACTAAATATTTGTGACAATGTCTTTATAATTTTTTTTTGTATAATCTGTTTCATTTCAGTTTTCTCTGTTATAAGTTGATTAGTTATAGAATGCGCTTTTAACCTATTGCGTTTACTTACCCAACGGGTGTCCGCACACTTACCCACAATTTGGGTCAACTGTCCGCATTCCGATTTATTATCAAAATGTTAAATTTTTTGTTAAGGGATATTTTTTTGATCGGGATGTTTTATGTTTTTATGTTTTATGAAAAAGAATACTTATTCGGGTTTAAATTGAATAGCCGAATAAATATTCTTTTCGAAACTATTTTATTGCTCAAATTTTGCTTTAGTTCTGCGCAGTGAGGCTGAAAACAGTAAAGTGTGTGCACTGGGCCCGAATGACTCTACTTGCAAAATACTAACGAAATACTCTATATTGCTCAAAAATTGTCACATCACAACAATTAGATACTTACAAAAGAAAGTTTGTCTAAAATACTGGCTATTTAAACGTTTTCAATTTGATATTGACAAACACACAGTAACAGTACACTCTGTTAATCAATTTAAAGCTGACTGATAAACTTTATTTTTTGTTTTGACTGTTTTGTGGTGTGTAAATCAACAAAAATGAAGGTTTTCCGGCGCGCGAACACGCGAAGTATCCATGTCCATGCGCGAAACAGGGAAACTTTATGTTTCATTACAACGCCAACATAGGTTGGCGTTCATAAATGTAATGTGTGACAAAACTTAAGATTTATCAAACAATCTATGTACATAAAATTGATCTGATAGACAGTAAACAATTGAAGTTAGTTAAAATTAAGGTTATTTTTGTCCCTCCTAAACATGTACTTATAAAGATATAACTATTCTTTCAATTTGTTTTCTGCATAACGGGGACAACATCAAATGTTTGACAAAGTATGGATGACCCATGTTACAAAAGCATGATTATGGCGTTGATAATGACATCAATACCGAACATTGATACTTAATGTTTATGGATCTCTAAACATCGATCTTAATCGATAACATCGGTATTTTTTTTGGGACTGGAAGAAACTATTAAAATCGAGAAATATGTAGATGTAACGAATTCATATGTAGCTCACCGCATAGTTCATACACCTTGTATCGTATTTTTAACGACAACGTGAAATAACTCAGGATCATTTCATCGGGAATTTCAGCTGATATAACGTTATCGATTTGATCCGTAGTAATTTTATGTACCAGCCAAATTAATACATGTGCATGCGGAAATCCCCTTTTTTGACATTCAATGTAATACATATGGCAACGCACCTCTCCAAATATACATTATTTTTATAAGTGCTTTCAATTTTTGCCGAAAAACACGTGCTGTAATGTCATGACGGTCAGTTGTCGACTGTTCTTCAAATAAATTGTTTTTAATATCATCCCACTGCGGATAATGTAAATGTAATCAATAGATCCGGTCAACCATTTTTCGTACATAAGAAATTGCGTATTGTGCATATTCGCTCATATGCCGTGGGCAACCAATAAACGAAGATAGCAATATAGTCAATCGCCCGATGTCATTTGCATTTGCATCATTCGCTATCGCATCTTGCAATTGAATATATTCTTCGGATCTTAATTTTGTTTGGTTGAAACGAAAAAAATTAAAACGTTCAGTTTCTATTTTAGCATACGTATCAACGATGTACTGATGATACAGTTTACCACATCTCGAGATATAATTTTGTGCTAGTCGACGAACCATCAATCGATATGAATAAAAAATCATGGCGGTAACTTTATTCTGTATATTTAGACATGAAAATAAATGCAAACACTGTACTTTTAAATAATAAATTAAAATAAAACGTATTTACTATTGAAACTGGTGGATGAGTATACTCATTTTTTAATTAATACTTACTTTTATTTTGACAGTACAATTCCCCGTCTAAAAAATCTCCATTAACAAAATGACCCGCCATTTATTGAATTCATTTGTTACAAAAAATGTGATAAATGAAGAACCACTCGACCGATTTTGTGCAAACTTCACATAAACCATCTACTAAGTAGTCCGAACAACCCCTGAAAATGTGGTTAGGATAGGTGAGCCCGTTCTTGAGTTATAAAGTGACATCGAAAAATGCCACTTATTTTTGTAGAAATTGATTCGAAAAATCTTAGCGATGTTTTAAATAATGCAAAATCAATTTTAAAACAAAAATGTTTTATTGTCTAACATCGATAATCATAGAAAATCAATGGTAATTCTCTAATAAATCTTTTTCTAAGGAAAAACAAAGATTTTTTTAATTATATTCCTAGCATTTTTATCATACTTTCTCACCTTCTAAACCTTCCCTGGACTTCCACCAATAATTCGAGACCAAAATTAGCCAAATCGGTCCAGCCGTTCTGGAGTTTTAGCGAGACTAACGAACAGCAACTTATTTTTATATATATAGATATACTTACTAATATTAGAAATGTGAAAGTAACTCTGTCTGTCTGTCGTTCTTTACAACCAAACCGAATACACCGAATTTGATGAAATTTAGTGTGCAAGCAAACTTGAACTCCAAGGAAGAACACAGGCTACTTTTTTTTCCTAAAACTTCACAACTTTTACTTGGTGGTAGGGCTTTGTGCAAGCCCGTCTGGGTAGGTACCACCCACTCATCAGTTATTCTACCGCCAAACAACAGTACTCAGTATTGTTGTGTTCCGGTCTGAAGGGTGAGTGAGCCAGTGTAACTACAGGCACAAGGGACATAACATCTTAGTTCCCAAGGTTGGTGGCACATTGACGATGTAAGGAATAGTTAATAATTCTTACAGCGTTAATGTCTATGGGCGATGGTGACCACTTACCATCAGGTGGCCCATATGCTCTTCCGCCAACCTATACCATAAAAAAAAAAAAAAAACTAACACCCTAAAAGGCGATCGACGTTGCGGGCAACTACTAGTAAGATAAAAATAAAGAACAACATAATAAAGACCGGCAAACATTACATACAAATAATAGGTTGGGGAAAAAGTTTCTTCGTATTTTATATGAAAATTCAAAAAGATTTTTTTATAGTTTATTTACATTTGACTAAAGTATGTAGGTGCCATTTTGTTCCATAACTTTTTGCCATCTTGTTGGTAGTGACATGATCCCATTGCTGTAAAAATTTTGGGGCTTCTGATCGAAAAACTGCGACAAGTGGTTTTGGCAGTCCTCTCGTGATGTTAACCTGACACTGTCTAAGGAATTCTGCAGAGACCGAAACAGATGAAAATCTGAAGGTGCAAGGTCAGGACTATACGGCGGATGCATTAATACCTCCCAGCCAAACTCTCGTAATTTTTGTTGAGTGGCTAAACAAGTGTGAGGTCTAGCGTTGTCATGGTGAAAAACCACACCCCTTCTGTTGATCAATTCTGGCCGCTTTCTCTCAATTTCTTGCTTCAATCTCATCAATTGTTCGCAATACAGTTCTGAATCGATGGTCCTGCCGGGCGGTAACAGCTCATAATGAATGATGCCCTTCCAATCCCACCATACACACAGCATTACCTTGTTGCGAGTTAAGTTTAGTTTTGCCACAGTCTGTGAAGCTTGACCGGCCTTTGACCACGATCTTTTTCGCACGTTCTTGTCGTATGTGATCCACTTTTCATCACCAGTTATCAGCTTCTTCAAAAATGGTTCGGTTTCATTACGTCGTAATAAAGAATCACAAATGAGTACACGGTTCATTAGGTTTCTTTCAGTGAGTTCATGAGGCACCCATATATCGAGCTTTTTTGTGTACCCAGCTTTATTCAAATGAGTCAAAACCGTTTTGTGGTCAATTGCCAGTTCTTCAGCTACATCGTAACTACTAATATGCCGATCTTGCTCCACTTTTTCAAAAATGGCATCAATTTTGTCCGTAACAGGGCGACCAGAGCGAGATGCATCTTTGATAATAAAATTTCCGGCTTGAAAACGCTTAAACCAAACTTGCGCTACTCTCACAGATACTGCATTAGGTCCATAAACATCACAATTTTTTTTCGCGGCTTGAGTTGCATTTTTACCTTTTTTATAGTAAAATTTTAAAATGTATCGAATTTCTTCTTTAGATTAACTCATTTTAACAACAACAAAAACAAATGAAAATCACACAAATTCCTAATTTGAATTTGGAAGTGCCTTCTTTAAAATTAAAACTTTTTAATGATACCAAAACCAGCCAGATACAAATGGTATAGCCAAAGAGATTTTATTACAAGTTCATACATACTATATGCGAAAAGACTTTTTCCCCAACCTAATATAAATACACATACATACGAAAATTATAAGAAATGTATAGTACGACACAACTTAGATGTAGCATCGGTAAATTCAATAAAAACGATTACTGCCGATTTATACAACCAACAGAAATAGCGCTATCGCGCCATTCGACGCTATTCGTCGCTATAGATTCTCGCGTCACTTCAATCAGAGAAAACAAGTACATGTGACGTGTCAAATTGACGAATATATTAGGTCGTATGATATTAAAAGTTATTACGTTTGTGTAAAGATCATATTCGCATAAGAAATAAATATTGATAATTTGGGATAGCGTGCTTAATTCAGATGTGATCGGTTTTACGAATTTCACCGATGGTACATCTAAGTTGTGTCGTACTATAAGTTATTTGAAAACAGAATTCGAGATCAAAATGTTTTTTATCAATCATATCTCGATAGATTTTTTATCTGTGGTATTGATGTATCATTTTTTATTATTCGAATCAGAGTCATTTTCGATGTGTCTGCATATTTTTATTCCCAGGGAACATAAAACTGCCGTTTATGGCCGTCACGTGACGCTTTCTTTATGGACTTAGGTAGTTTGTTGCGAAGGCTGACTCAGATTAATAGCACAACATATTGTAATATCATATATAACATTATACATATATTAGTCTGTTTGTAATATTAAAATAGCCATTTTTTACTCAATGCATATGTATACATATACTTCTAGTTTACAGGTGTTTTAGTGTCTGAGGTTTCGTGGTCAATCAGTGTGTGGTATTTCGCTTTTATATCTATACATATAATAAAATTGGAGTGTCTGTTTGTAATATTAAAATAGCCCTTATTACGTAATGCATATTATGTATACACGGTACATATACCAAAATGTCATTTTTTTACAATTTTTGTCTGTCTGTCTGTTTGTTTGTTCCGGCTAATCTCCGGAACGGCTGGGCCGATTTTGACGGGATTTACATTGTCAGATAGCTGATATAATAAGGAATAACTTAGGCTACAATAATATATTTTTTGTTAAATTCAAACGCGTACTAGGTCGAGGCAAAGCTAGTTCTACATAAAAAGTCATTTTATAATATATCAGTATATTTATTACAAACGCGTAATTTCTTGAATAAAACTAATTAAAAAAAACGTAAATTGGCACAGATCCAAAGCATGAGGTATTAATTTGAAAAAAAAGTTATAACATAGAAAATCATGAGCATGTTCATAAGGTACATCATAAAGCAGGTTTATTGGATATGATGAGAGGTTATATATCTTCGCACTAGGACGTAAAGGGGTAATCATATGTGTTAAACTTTCATTTTAAATGCAAGTAACCGTAATAAAGTTATTTCAACATATATTTTGTTTAATAAACACGATACTATAATTATATTTTGGGATTTAACCCTTACTAGCGATCCGCCCCAGCTTCGCACAGGTAATACTGATACTAAATATACTACAGAATTTGTTTATTTACGACATCATATTAGGAAACTTCTAAAATTATCAGTGTATCCTTACTATATTGTCCATGTATTAGGGATATAAAATACATCTTGATCTATGTTAAATAAACAGTCTGTTTAAGGTACTTCATTGGATAAGGATTAAAGCTGAATTGATAATAAGTGTTTCTTTACTATATTGTCCATGTATTATATACAAAAACCTTCCAATCGAATCACTCTATCTATATAAAAAAAACCATATCAAAATCCGTTGTGTAATTTTAAAGATCTAAGTATACATAGGGACAGACAGCGGTAAGCGACTTTGTTTTATACTATGTAATGATGATAATGATGATTCATAATTATGGTTGAAATCAAAATATTCTTTACTTAAGTAGGCTCATAAAAGTACTTATAAATCGTCATCTTACCGTTGAATTGAATGTAACTACTGTTTCCGATAGTAGATTCTACCGAGAACCGACAAGAACAACTTTGCTTCATACCAAATTTCATCAAATTCGGTTCATTGGTTTGTTCGTGAAAGAACGTCAGACAGACTACACACAAACAGAGTTACTTTTACATCTATAATATTAATATAGATTGAAAAGTCCAAGTTCCATTAAGGAGATGTTTTGGAACATTCTCCACCACGCTGTTCCAATGCGGGTTGGTGGAGTACGCATGTGACAGAATTTGTATGAAATTTGTCACATTCATGTTTCCTCACGATGTTTTCCTTCACCACCGAGCACGAGATGAATTATAAACACAAATTAAGCACATATATATAGTGGTGCTTGCCTGGGTTTGAACCCGAAATCATTGATTAAGATGCACGCGTTCTAACCACTGGGCCATCTATAATATTAATATCGATTAATCACTGTAACATCCTATTTCCCATTGAATCATAACACTTGTGATTTTTTATCTCAAAGGAAGTAAGCACAGCATCGCAATAAGTTTTATTTTAATTATCGAGCAGGTGTAAGTATAATGAGCTTAATTTATCTCGAAGATATCTTTAGTGAGTTCGTGATTCGAATATTAACACAACCGTTCAAAGACGCATTCTTATCACTTCTTTATTTATTTTATCTAATGCGTTTTATTTCTTAATTGTTTTTAAATTGTTATTTAATAAAATTAAAAAAAAAATCGAATTTGAGATTAAGCTATGAATTCGATAACTTTATTATAATTGCTGATTGACTTTATTATACTTGGTGGTAGGGCTTTGTGCAAGGCCAGGTAGGTACCACTCACTCATCAGATATTCTACCGCCAAACAACAGTACTTGGTATTGTTGTGTTCCTGTTTGAAGGGCGAGCGAGCCAGTGTAACTACAGGCACAAGGGACATAACATCTTATTTCCCAAGGTTGGTGGCGCATTGGCGACGAAAGGAATGGTTACTGTTTCTTACAGCGCCATTGTCTATAGCCAACCAATAGCATAAATAAAGACAGCGTAAGTTTGAAAAGTGTGTCACAGTGCGTGCCTGCATATATTTTACACGCAATGCAAATAAGACGTTTGCATGCTCAAGCCTGCGCGCAAAAACTTAAGTACGCTAACTAGTGTCACTCCGAGTATTATTTATTGCACCAAGTAGCGCGCGCGTTTGCACATTCATGTCGCGTGGCGCTTCTTTTTGCGTATGTATTCACTTTGGTTATTTCGAAAACCATTGCGTTTTTACATCATATTTTATTTTAAATACTTTATCTTGTTAATTGTTAACTTAACACCATGTTTTTTTAAGTTTTGTGCGAATAGGAATTAATAAATATATCATTGATATATGACATTAATGACCAATATTCTTGAAATTTTATAAACATTATAGCGATCGTCTTTTACATATATCTAACAGTACAATTTAGATATTACCTTTCATCATCTTGGATGATGAATTTTCAAAAAGTCTTTTAGCGTCTGTCGAATTTACTTACAACTTTGATCCCCACTGACGTTGAATTTTGAAAAATCATTGTGCCCACCTACTTACGATAATTTTCGTTTAATTGAATTTAATTTTTAAATTAACTCAATGCAAACTTAATTCTAAAATATAGACGAGCGGCAAAATTGGATGCCAATAACGCAAAGAAAGATTAAACTTAAAATTATACAATATACATTTTATAAACTTTTTTAGGAATCAACAACTTTACTGGAAACTCGTGGTAGGTCTGGTTCCCAGATATACCTTACTTGGCAGAAACTGTGTACTACTCAATACTAAACGCCTCTGGTAGCTAAAAAAATCCTAACAACTTCTATTGAGAAATCAGAAGCACCAGTAATTGCATTCGTGTATCTCGTTAGCGACGCGACAAACTCCGAGCAGCGTGTAGTAATCGCGTAGTTTTATTACTCGTACAATGATTTTAATCGACTTTCACTATTAAGAACATCGTGCTTTTATAAACCTTAAGCTATTAATTGCATACAGCACGCTATTAAGCTGTTAATCTTTTTATTATGCTGTTGCTACAAAATTGATCGCCTGTTCACACTTGTCACGTATTAAGTAGGCTGAGCTTATAAAATTTACATTGTAATCATTTTAAGATGTCTCCAAAAAGTGATCTCATATGCATTGATAATGATATCAACAATTATAGAGGTAATGTCATAGGGAACGTTGTTATGGCGCAATTCAGCAGATATTGAAATAGTTTTTCTTCTAAAGAAAAGAGTTATCAGGATTATATTGTAATATAATCGATAAAATACATTTTTGATGGTAAGGCTTTGTGCAAGACCGTCTGGGTACCACCGACTCGTCATTCTACCGCCAAATAACAGTACTCAGTATTGTTGTGTTCCGATTTGAAGGGTGAGTGAGCCAGTGTAACTACAGGCACAAGGGACATAACATCTTAGTTCCCGAGGTTGGTGGCACATTGACGATGTAAAGAATCGCTAATATTTCTTACAGCGTCATTGTCTGTGGGCGATGGTGACCACTTACCATCAGGTGGCCCATATCCTCGTCCGCCAAACTACCATAAAAAAATTAAAATTACAGACATCATTAAAATTCGAAAAAAATTAAGAAATAGGTTGTTAATGTTTATCCATAAAAGCTAAATACATGCTATTAATACAAGAAATAGGAATAAACTTGTACAATGGTATACGCATATACCATTTACAAAATTAATAAAGTTTATTCAGATTAAATTAATAAATGAATCTATATTATTCGAAAATTTATATAACAAAAAAAATCGCTTGAATTTAGGCTCGGGTTCTATAAGGACACTAATTATTGTGAAAATAGCTTTATTTGAAAAGAGCAACTATGCGAGTTTCTTACCGTTCCTTCTTGCTAGAGGTGCTTTCCGAAACGGTTGTAGCGTTTAAATATTGACGATTCAAAAACGCTTCGCTGTGAAGTAATTCTTAAATAAAATGGATTTGATCAGTGTAACTCCAGACAGAAGGACATAATATCGTAGTTATTTGATAATATTGCTTCCAGTACCAGTATCTATGGGTGGTGGGAACCACTTACCACCAGGTGGCCCTTTTTCCTGTACCAGTTCGCCTGCACGCATTACATTCCTTTTGATGTCTAAAGAATGAAATGAAGAAACTTCAGCAAGGATGCGTCTCCCTAATATATACGGATTTATGACTTTATTAGATGAAGGCGTCTGTTAAAGGATAAAATGTTTCTGACAGAAAGCGCCTCACTTGGTTTAAAATATTTATAATTATGCCTATTTACCGACATAAATTCTCGTTATACAATATCAAAATAAATTCAAAGTTAAATGTAATTTTATAGCTATTAATTAATTATCTACGTAGTTAAATTTTAATCTAATTAGCGATTAGATATCTAAAGATTAAAAAATAATATATTGGAATTATGGTATGTCTCCTTCGTCAAATGATTTTAATTAAAACGTTAAATATGACACATGAATGGCGCTATGAAGAACATTAACAGGTTTTTTATCGCTTCTAAATTTAAATTAGGTTTTTTTTTTAATTTAAATAACTTGATACTATAGGCAAAGTACGTGTATAATTTATCATTAATAATGATCGGAATAAATAAATATAAAAAGCAGGTTCAAGATGTCTGTACAAGAAATATTACTTCCAAAGATTAAGAAAGAAATATATAAGGATTAAGGATACAAATTTTGTATGGGCTTTAATGACATCCGAAAAGCCCTATTGACATTATGTCATATTGACAGATAATTTATCTGCATTTCAAAAATGAATTTAGACTTATTCTTGAGATCATGTAAGCTATTAGAATTTAAAAAATAATAACACAAAAGGCGCCAATATTTTTATTTATTTTTATTTCAGATAGACAGCACTGATATTGTTGCAGGCAAAGGACATAAAATTTAGTTTCCAATTGGTGGCGCATTTTCGATGTAAGAAAAAGTTTATATTTCTTACAGTGCCATTGTCAATGGGCGACAAACCAACCACTAGATTTGAAAGGCTGAGTAAAGATTTCTGAAACTTTAAAAGCTGACAGATAAACGTTACTTTATAAAGACAGTACGGATCGTATCGAACAAAGCATGTTTAGATATATGTAGGTACAGTCGGTGTAAGAAAAGGTTCGTCACCTTAAGGTCTATTTTCGTGTGCTCAGTATGAGCGATAATCTGCTTTACCGATCGAGAATGACATATTGCGTCACAATGATTTGATGTTTAAATTCAAAAGGTACTAAGAGTTTAAGACTTGATAAAGGAATTAATTTGAAAACTAACGAAGGTTTTTTTACTGACTGTATATTTAATCAATCAAAATAAACTTTATTCAAGTAGGCTTTTACAAGCACTTTTGAATCGTCATTTAACAATTAAATGAAGCTACCACCGTTTCGAAAAGTAGATTCTACCGAGAAGAACCGGACAAGAAGAGTAGTTACTCTTTTTCAACATTTAAAAAATACAGTCATGTTAGTTAAATACAATTATATATGTACACTAGCTGTGCCCGCGACCTTGTACGCGTTTGAATTTAACAAAAAGAAATACTGTTGAAGCCTAAGTTACTCCCTATTATAAGTTATCTGCCAGTTACAGTCCCATCAAAATTGGTCCAGCCGTTCCAGAGATTAGCCGGAACAAACAGACAGACAGACAGACCGACAAAAATTGTTAAAACATATGCATTGAGTGAAAAAGTGGTATTTTAATATTACAAACAGACATTCCAATTTTATTATATGTATAGATTAAAATAAATTACCCAATTATCGCGTGGAATAATTGCATTAGTAATTAAGCGAAGAACGCAGTCGCAAACAATGGACGAGAAGATTACTAGCCATTTATATCAAAGAGTTCTTTATCACGGAGCAGTTAGGGCTTCCGGCTTTAAAAAAATCTTAAGAACCAATGTACAAAATAATTAATATCCGATCATTATCTTAACAACTCGATCCAACTGCTTGATTAAAAAGCAACTTGACAGCTCGACAACATAAAACTTTAAGCCGTCGAGTACAAAAAAAATCAAGACGAGATCAATTCATACAAAAACAAACCTTAATCCGTTGATTTAAGATTTAAATTTCATTGATGGTTCAATACAATATATGTCGTTTTACAAATTAAATCAGCCGCAGTAGCCATGTCGGATACGATTTCGTGGTTTTTTTCTCTCAGTATCGACATAAACAGTCAATTATAGCGGCTCCCTTTTTATGTTTTAAACGCAATAAGGTTGATTATCGAGTGCATAAATCTGTATACTAATGACGTTTCGTCGTATATTTATGGGTGGTACCATAAAGTTCCCATACAAACAAAGTTTAATTTGATTGGGTCTTGACTATAATGTATTTATAATTTGTATTACCTTGTTAAGTGACTTTGGAAACGTAGAATCTTAATATTTTCAATTAATTATTTCGTCGGAATGTAATGTCCGTACATTCACGAGGAGGCAACAGATGTTGCCGAGAGCGATACTTGTTTGATTACATCAACAACAACAACAACAGCCTGTAAATTCCCACTGCTGGGCTAAATGCCTCCTCTCCCTTTGAGGAGAAGGTTTGGAACATATTCCACCACGCTGTTCCAATGCGGGTTGGTGGAATAAACATGTGGCAAAATTTCTATGAAATTTGTCACATGCAGGTTTCCTCACGATGTTTTCCTTCACCGTTGAGGACGAGATGAATTATAAAGACAAATTAAGCACATGAATCAGCGGTGCTTGCCTGGGTTTGAACCCGCAATCATCGATTAAGATGCACGCGTTCTTACCACTGGGCCATCTCGACTGATTACATCAATCATTATTATAATACTATAAATAGTACTGTTTAAAATAAAGTTATACGTCCCTTAACGCGTTATGTTAATAGACTGAATTGTTAAGATGCGCGCGCGCAGGTTATTTGAAAACTAAATAATGAAGTTGTCGCTTACAATTAACACTTGATCTTATTTTATTGTTATTATTTATTTAAATACAATTAAATTTTCAGTTACGCCAAGAAGTAAAACGTCTCGCCGCTCGCGCGTACATAAGTAGAATTAATCAAGATATTAATTACACTAACGATTTTTGAAAAACGTTGATTAGAGAAATATATTTCGCTCTTTCTTTCATACTATTTCACTTTTTCATAGCATTGGAAGATAATAGAGATAAACTGATACCTTTATTAATTATAGGATATTTACCTTATTTTTTATTTCATTAGAGCTCGATATTTCAAGCTCGATCAGTCTCGTGAACAAGACATTCGTAGATAATGTCGAAATATCGAGCTCCACCGAAACAAAATAAAAAACATGTCAAATATCCCGAAATTAATAACTTTAATTAAAAATAACCATGTTACTTTAAAATCTTATAAACTTATACCTGATGGTAAGTCACACATAGACCGTAGTAAAATTTCATCATTCCTAACATCGCCAATAACTAACCATAGGGAAATAAATGTTATGTTCCATATGCCTTTAGATCCACTGGCTTATTCAGTGCGGATTGTAAGTCTATAATTTAAATAATAATCACATTTTACGCACGTGGAAGATGTTTTCCTACACCATTAAAGCCAGGAGAACACCACCAATTAAAAGGGTCATAACGGGATTGATTGCGTGGCTGTCTGACAATCTCTACACCTTTGTGGACGCTACTTAACAATTTAAAAAAAAAATTTAAAAAAATGAGTCCCTCAGGCGAAGAGCTGTAGGTTCTGTTTATTAATATGTGATGTATATTTATACTAATATTATATATCTGTCTGTCTTTAAAGGCCAAGCTACTGAACTAAATGAAATTTGGTAAAGAGCAAGCTTGAAGCGTAAGGAAAGATTACCTTTTGTCTAACATCTAATGACCTTACCGGTGAATGTAAACGAATGCTCGGGCGATAACTAGTATGTACAGTCGGGTCCAAAAAATCTATTTTCGTGTACTCAGTATGAGCGATCTGCTTTACCGATCGAGAATGGCATATTTCGTCGCAATGATTCGATGTTTAGATTCAAAAGGTACTAAGAGTTTATGACTTGATAAAGGAATTAATTTGAAAACTGACTAAGGTTTTTAAATAACGTTAAAAATGTTAACAGCTGCTGTACTAAAAAACAATTACATATATAAAAAAGCATCAAAAATGATACTACAGCTGATTGCGGTGTATTTAAAAACTGGTTAAGTGAGTGGACCTCAAAATGTTTTCGAATGGCCGGTAGCAATGCGAGCAAAGTGTTCGTATGATACATAACTAATTATTTTCACGTCAAACGAGTAATAAAATGAAATATATGATTACGAATACAGCTGCCGTTTTAACGAATGATAAATCTCGGTACATACAGAAGGCATCCACTTAATTTGTAAGTAAACTTAAAACAAGCAATAATTCTTTTATTTGAAAGCAATAACTTTTAAAAAATAAATAAACATGCACCATTAATTACTGGAATTGAGTGTTATAAGTTTGTCACATATAGTATAGCCGGAATATTTTTTTTAAATATACACATATATCATTATATATAATGTGGATATCATCCTTTATGATTTTTGTTTTTTTTTAATGGTATACGTTGGCGGACGAGCATATGGGCCACCTGATGTTAAGTAGTCACCATCACCCATAGACAAGGACGCTGTAAGAAATATTAACTATTCCTTACATCGTCAATGTGCCACCAACCTTGGGAACTAAGATGTTATGTCCCTTGTGCCTGTAGTTACACTGACTCACTCACCCTTCAAACCGGAACACAACAATACTAAGTACTGTTATTTGGCGGTAGAATAACTGATGAGTGGGTGGTACCTACCCAGACGGGCTTGCACAAAGCCCTACCACCAAGGATATAATAATAATAATATAATAATTCGCTCAGAAATGAGTAATGGCGGTGTCACTTCCGCTCCGTCACAGCTCGTGATATAGGGACCACTTCCTGCAACACCACAGGGCCCAGATAATGATGATGAGGGCGAGGGTGACATGGCTATTGCAACAAGTAATATCGTAACACTCCCGCTGAGCTTAGGCCACGGTTGCCACGTTTACCCATGACTAAACGGAATAGGGACCTAGTGTGCACTCTGGATTCACTGCTCGCAGATTATTTCGAGAGCAGTGAAAATCTCGAGGATACGTACTCAATTCTGTTTTGTGCGGCTGTTGCAGCATGTCGTGTAGCTGGTGTTACATTTGAAGACACCGAACGAGCTACACGACCAAAGGCTGTTGCACCGGCCTGGCAGAGCAGGATTGAGAAACGTATTAATGAGACCAGAGTGCTCATTGGAAAACTATGTTGTTTTAAGGAAGGGAATACGCGTCCACGTGTAATGCGTTTCGTGGGGCGGGCGTTCTTGGGGACTGGTATCAGTCCGCAGGAATATCCGTCCCATGCCGTAGAGCGTATTGACTTCCTAAAACAAAAAGTTTATGCATGGGCAAGCCGCATCCGTCGGTACAGGCGGCGAGTGGACCGTTATTACTTGAATCGCATGTTCCAGAGCGATCAAAGGTGGGTGTACAGAACATAGGAGCGACTCGACCTGGGTGTGAGCGATGGGTGTCGCCCGGATGATGATGCCACGAATACATTTTGGCGCAACATCTGGTCGGTACTCGTCGACCACATAGAAGGTGACTGGATGCGGGAAGTCAGGCAAGCGTGCGAGCCTTTGGAAGCGATGGGAGAAATTTCCATCGCTTCTGAAGATGTAGCCGCTGCAGTTCGGTCCGTTCCAAACTGGAAGTCTCCAGGACCGGACGGGCTTCATAGCTTTTGGCTAAAGTGGCTGCGCAGCTCGCATGAATGCTTGGCATCTCAGTTCCAGTTAGCTCTAGAGTCTGGGTCGCTACCACAGTTTCTTACCACCGGAGTCACCCACCTGCTCCATAAGTCAGGTAGTGCAATAGATCCAAAAAACTATAGACCGATTACTTGTGTACCGACGGTCTATAAGCTCCTTACCTCCATTCTGAGAGATAAGATTAATAGTCACATAGACAATAATAGTATCTTGTCCGTCTCTCAGAATGGATGTAGGGGTGGATCACGAGGCACTAAGGAGCTACTCCTCATTGATATGACCATTAGCCAACAGGTTCGTCGTTCTCGAAGGAATCTGTCGACATGCTGGATAGATTACAAGAAGGCCTATGATTCCGTGCCGCATACACGGCTCTTGAGGGTGCTGGAGTTGTATAAATTAGATACAACTCTATGCAGTTTCTTGAGATCATGTATGGGGCAATGGCGGATAGTCCTTCGCTATCCAGGATGCCGAACGATTCATAGTAATGACGAACCTATAAGGATTGAGCGGGGAATATTCCAGGGCGATAGTTTGAGTCCATTGTGGTTTCGTTTAGCCTTGAACCCTCGAAGTACTCTGTTGGAGGGTTCAAGGCTAGGCTATCGTTTGCGGAGAGGAGGTAAAGTAATATCCCACCTACTTTACATGGATGACTTAAAGCTCTTTGCACCTTCAGATTCACAACTGGTGGAGTTACTAAAGGTAACAGAAACTTTTAGTAATTCTATTAGAATGGAATTTGGAGTTGACAAATGCGCGGTTATGCATGTAAAGCGAGGAGAGATAATGGAATCTGACGGATTACAACTTTCAGATTCCATAAACTTTAAATCACTGTCCGCAAACGAATCATACAAATACTTGGGTATGTCGGAAGCGTTAGGCATCAATGTGACCGACATGAAACAATCATTGCGGGAGCGTTTCTTTGGTCGCCTGAAAAAGGTACTCTAAAGTCTTTTATCAGGTGGCAATAAGGTTCGAGCCTTCAATGGTTGGGTCATGCCGGTCTTGATGTACTCTTTCGGCATACTCAAGTGGACTCAAAAAGAACTAGACGCCTTGGATAGGAGAGTCCGTGTCCTGCTGACTACATATCGAATGCATCATCCTCGGTCTTCGGTGATGAGATTGTATATCCCACGGAGATGTGGTGGCCGTGGCTTTTTAAATGCCAAGACTCTACACAACCGTGAGGTATACAAACTCAGGGAGTATTTCGTCCACACTGACTTGGATATGCACCGAGATGTAGTTAAAATGGACAAAGGGCTAACTCCGCTCTCCTTAGGCAAAGAGGACTGGCGCAAGCCTGTAGTACTAAGTACTGAGAACCGCAAGGAGGTGTGGAAGAGCAAGGAGTTACACGGACGCTTCTATCGGGCCCTTCATGGACCCGATGTGGACTTTATGGCGTCCGTATCTTGGCTACGGTTCGGCAACCTATTTGGTGAAACCGAAGGTTTTGTCTGTGCGATTATGGACGAAGTTATCATGACGAACAATTACCGGAAGTATATTGTGAGGGATGGCACGGTGGACATATGTCGGGCATGTCACACTCCGGGCGATTCCCTTAGACATATTATTTCCGGTTGTTCTCGTCTTGCTAACGGAGAGTATTTGTACAGACATAATCAAGTGGCCAAGATTATCCATCAACAACTTGCACTTCGATACGGTCTTGTGGTATCAGAGGTACCGTACTACAGGTATGTGCCCGACCCAGTTCTCGAGAATGATCATATCACAGT